>NC_056739.1:446019223-446101723 GCF_019279795.1 Protopterus annectens
CTGTTTTTTGTAGACATTCAGGAAGGGGGGCTGCTGTGAAGGGGATGATGGGTATTCAATTATGTATCCAGGTGTGTTGGGGTTGGATGGCTCAGTTCAGGCCAGACCATTATGTGGGTATGTGCCGGTAATGTTTCTGTACATGTGTATTGCATATTTTAATGTTCACATGTTTGTGGGATTGTATTGCGGATGTGTATATTTGTTCTTTGGTTATCTTCCTGATTCACCCACCGCTCCCTCGTAGACCTCCAGTTCACCTATTGTGCATCCAACCCAGTCTCCCCTTGGCGAATTATTACATTACCCGTCACCGCCCCACCCCCATATTCCACAAACAACATTCATCCTTTCTCTAGTTGATGGCCCATGACACAGTCAACAGAACACATTGCATACAATACATATCTCTGGGACCAATATGGTTGAGAGGTCTACACTAACATTTCAGATCATCCACCTGCTGTACTTCATGCACATAGGTACTCGCAAATACTTATCTTTCATGACATGGTAGGTAGACCCGGGTAATACCCATTCATCTGTGGGCCGTCCTGACAAGGACGACTTGGACCGCGAATGGGCAGATATTGGGCGAATGCTCTGACCATTGGTAAGGTTGCCACCTTTTCGTATGACCTGGATGGGACATTTTCATGGCACACATCTGAGTTTACAGGACAACACATACCCACTGTCATTACAAAGGATAGTACTTTAGTTTCATGCCTACATATAAGCTTTTATTGTTGTAGCGGTGTAGTTGCTTATTCTGTTTCATTTACTTGCTTATTCTATTTCTTGTAACATATAGGTATTTTATATACGGACATATGTACTGTATGGGACTATTACATAACATATGGGACATAATTATGTCCTACTATCGCAGGACATTTCACATTTATTATGATTTTGGTATGGACACACCTGCCTAGAGGGGGACTGTCCCTCACAATGTAGGACAGGTGGTAACCCAAAACATTGGGCTAGGCTTGGCAATTGGCGGCGTGCTAACACGATGCGTTTGACTTCCACTTGGTATAACTAGCGACACTACAATGGAATACGGGCGCAGGGTTTTAAATATCTTTGTTCGAGGGACGGGGACTCAATATTCAGCTACGTGCCTTTGTGTTTACTTCTTATTGTGTTGTTCGCAATGATGTCTTGTATGCTTTGCATACATTTTAGTATACATGGACACTGACAGGAGTGATTACTATTAGAGGCAGGCTGTACTAGTCAGCATTTTAGGTTGCGCATATGCAGCCGACATGTTCACGCTTCCGTGCAGCGCTTTGACGGGCCCCCTGCACTCGTACACATTTCCTATGCACATGGCCATTACGGCAGCACGCCTTCATTAATATGCATGTGGTGCTGCTGTGCAATCTCTACGCTGCATGGTCGTAGCAAGAAGAAGGCCTTGTGCCGAGCTTCATGAATCCTGGGGTATGGCTTTCTTAATAACAGGGAAGTTTGATGGGTTTATCATTTTATTATTGATTTTTAAATTAGGGTTTAGGTGAATAGGTTGGAGAATGGGAACAGTATTGTGTAAATTTAAGGAGATCATCAGAGTTTGAAAGATGCAGATTTTGTTCTTTAGTGTAGGCAAGATCTGGAATTTGTAGTCACCATCAGGTGCAAGAAAAGGGACAGCATGAGGATTGAATTTTAACGAATATATATAGTTGCGCCATATTTTGATCCAGGTCATTTTGCTGAGGTTTCTTGTTTTTAATACTGCTTTTCTAAATTTTTAATTTGCTTTTCCAAATGCAAATTTTGACTTGCCTTTCAGTTTTATGCATATAATTCATGGCCTTGAGAGGGTTTTATGACACGTTCCTTAAAACTGCACCATCATTCAGGTATTCAGCTACATTGATATTCTACAAGTTCCCTGAACTCCATAACAGCAGTAGTTATAGTTTTGATGTCTCACTCTGGCTTAAGTAAGAACATGTCCAACCTCAACAGTATTGTAGGGCCTATTGCCACCAAGTTCATCACACCTACACAATATGATTGTGGTTTGACACTGTGCTTCTCTCATGCTCCACTGTTATAACTTCATGCAGTTGAAAGGAACACAGAGGAATATAGTTTAGATGACTAACTTCTCCATAGACTTTTGCCAAAAAGATGTAATCTCTGCATGTGGAGTTTACACTATGCCAAGTATCCATTCTGTTTTCCCTTTTTGGGTGTTGAGCCCAGCCCAGATCTTAGACTATATAAACATTGCCCCAATTAAAATCGGGGTACCTGCACCTCATGCCTTGTCTAATGCTCCTGTAAACATTTTGAGGTATCATCATCATTTGAACTAAAAAAGCATTCTTGAATAATACAGTCCTCAGTAGTCTGAGGTTTGACCACCACCTTGTATCCCCTTCCTTGTCTACTAGATAGGATTTGTTTCCATTTTAAGTTTCTATGGGCTAAGACAGCAGCTGCCTTTTGACTGTAAGTATATAACCAAATGCACACCAGACTTTCCATTTCTTATAAATAAATATCCACATTCACCTTGGTTAGTTTTATCTGTAAAAAAAAAAACTGTATTTACTCTTGCATTAAGAAGAATATTAACACATACACTTTGTTCATCTGGGCAGATAACCCCCTTGATGTTTCATAAAACAGTTATGTATGAGATGTTAGTACTGGAGTGGCCACTGGCAAAGTAATGTCCTACGCTCTTACCTGGAAGAGCATTCTGATACAGATCTTTAGTTTATTTTAATATAAATGAAGATCATATCAGAAATTCTGTTAATTATTAAATTTTGCACTTAAAAAAACTCTGCTATAAGTAAAATAGTTATTGTACCCACAGGCTACACATAATGAAATAAGTTGCTTGGAGTGGGACAGCCACCATTGACTCCTCTGCTGATTAATACTTTCCATCCATGTGGCTCCCCTGTAATTTATTACTAATGCACAAAGCTGACAGATGCCTTAACTGGCTCCTCACATTACTCAGCAGTTAAGTACAAAGTTTGTTTAAACAAAGTTGTTAACTACAAGCCCATACCCACCTTTGCTATGTAATACAAGTCTATCTATCTATCTATCTATCTATCTATCTATCTATCTATCTATCTATCTATCTATCTATCTGTCTTTATGCATGTGTTTGTTTATTTATTCATTTGATAAATGAGAAAGCCAGCTGGTACAAAGACCCTTTTCAGCCACAAATCTGATCTGTTCACCTAGCACCTTGGGTCAGTACTATGAACCAGCGCCACGCCCCTCAGCTCTTCAAGTGGAATAAAATAAAGCTGTTTACTGTAATAAGCCGATACATGTAAGTGAGCAGCTTATAACAGTCAGACAGTCAGATATATGGCCTCCCCCTTCATCTGTTCAATTGAAGATAGAAAAAAAAAAGATGTTCCTTCTACTGGCATACCAACCAGGTGACCCGCTGCATGACACACCCCTCCTACTTCCTGCTTCAGCCATTCAGGTCCCATTTCTGTGTCCCAACCCACCTTTAACATATTTTATTTAAAAAATATAATAATTCCTTCTTCTTTTAAACTGTAGCAAACAGTTGCTATAGTTTATACTCCACCTGCATGGAGTGCTACAGTGCTCATTTTTTTAGTTTAAAAAAAGGTGGTGCAATGGTTAGCATTGTTGCCTCACAGCAAGAGGTTCTCTGGTTTGATTATTGGCTGAAGCGTCTTCTGCTGTGTGGAGTCTGCATGTCCTCCCTGCAGTTGAATGAGTTTTAAAGACATGCAGTAGGTGTGTGTGTGTGTGTGTGTGTGTGTGTGTGTGTGTGTGTGTGTGTGTGTGTGTGTGTGTGTGTGTGTGTGTGTGTGCCTTCTGTGAGGGTTGGGTGCCAAGCTGGCAACTCAACACCGTAAAACTCCACTGCCAATCAGTCTGTGGACTGGTGATCTGCTGTAACGACCCCTAACAGGAGAAGTCAAAAGATTTCTTTCTTTTTTTTTATTTTCAAATATATTTTTATTGAATTTTACAAACTTTTCAAACATAAAAAATTGTAAGTCATTACAGGAAGCAGTAAAGTATGGGTATATATATATATATATATATATATATATATATATATATATATATAAATATATATATATATATATATATATATATATATATATATATATATATATATATATATATATATATATATATATATATATATATATATATATATATCAAAAACAGTTAATACAAAAACTATGCATTTATAAAACAGCAGTTATTGTTTCAGGGAACTTACATCTTAGAGAATAATATAAGCAGTACAAAACCCCAATAGCCTATTACAGTCAAAGTCTAGACTAATAAATGGAAAATGGCTTGGAGGGAGGAGTATATGACTGTCTTAAGAAGAAAGAAGAGCAGTAAGGAGGGTACATTAGTATAAACTTACTATTTACACCATGTACAACTATTTATAACATATTTACACCATGGATGCCAGAGGATAACAAAATAATATAACAAAATACTTTGTAAAATCTAAAGCTACAGTGTGATGATAACAATGTCGAATGATTGTAGGGCCAGATATGATACAGATGAAGGATTTCCTGGAATGTAATGTTAGTGACCCACAATTTGGAAGATTATTTAGTTTGGATTAGGTCAAAAAGACTACACCAGTAATTCTGAAAATATTCTTTTTTCTTTTTATTATTATTGCATAACTTATGTGTGTGTATATATATATATATATATATATATATATATATATATATATATATATATATATTTGATTGCCATTGATGTAAAGTTTTCCCAAGCTATTGCTGAGAGATAGACCCAATACTTGGCTATAAAATATTTGAGAAGAGCACAGACCATAACACAGATGTGGCGATGGATACCCTTAAGAGATTTAGGAATTATATTTAGAATCATGGATTGCCAGAAAAATGTAGTTTTTTCGTATCCCATTTTTTCAAACTGGGTTCTGAAAGAACACCAAAGTTTGTAAATATTCTTACAGCTCCAAAAGATGTGAAGTATATCTGTGGGAGGGAACAGAATGGACAGGTTAGGTTTTTATTGTATCCAAATTTTAGTAAGACTGCTGGGGTATAGTAGGAATTGTTGTTTATCATACGTTTAGTGTAAATTAGATTTTTGAAGGGGGTTAGATTCAGGGTAGTATTGATTGCTTCTCACTTAGACTCCGTAGAGATTTTGCCTTGTATGCCGTCCCAATATTTGGAAAATAGAAGTGAATGATTATATTTAATGCTTGACACAAGTTTATAGGTATTCAAAATCATTTTGTTTCATAGAGAAAGTGATTTAATGATATACTGTGATACTGTAATGTCTTGCTCCTTCACTCTATAGCTAGAGAATTTTTGTTTTATAATTGAGCTGATTTGTCTTAAGATAGGATCATATTTGTTAGAAGCACCAAATAAGGCTTTGACCTCGGCAACATTTTTAGAGTTATAAAAGTGCCAGACCATGGCTTTCTTAATAATAGGGAAGTTTAATGGGTTAATCATTTTATTATTGATTTTTAAATTAGGGTTTAGATGAACAGGTTGGAAAATGGGAACAATATTGTGCAAATTTAAGGAGGTCTTCAGAGTTTGGAAGATGCAAGTTTTGTTCTTTAGTGTAGGCAAGCTCTTGAATTTGTAGTCACCATCAGGTGCAAGAAAAGGGACAACATGAGGATTGAATTTTAACGAATATATATAGTTGCGCCATGTTTTGATCCAGGTTGGGTACCAAGATTCAGCAGAGGGATCACAGCAGGCTATTTGAATTAGATGGCTAGCATTAATTATGTGGTAATATAAATTAATGTCCGGGAGACTTAAACCACCTTTGGAATTTGAGGTAATTAGTTTCCTGTATGATATTATACTGCGGTGGTGGTGCTGCAGTAGCATTGTCACCTCACAGTAAGACGTTGTCCGGTTCGATTCTCAGTTAGAGCGTCTTCTGTGTGGAGACATGCGTGCCATGGGCGTACCTTCGTTGAAGGTTGTGCGTCAGGCCCGACAACTCAGCATGTAAAAATCTACTGCCAATCATTAGTGGACCGGAGTTCTGCTGTGGCGACCCCTAACCGGGAAAAGCCGAAAGACACAGCAACAGTTTCCTGTATGATATTCTGGTTGATTTAGGGAACCATAAAAACTTTGTGATTGTGGTTTCCATTTTTCTGAAAGAAATTTTCGGAACATTTAAGAAGATGGAGTTAAGATGAAAAAGGATTCTAGGTAAAATATTAATTTTAATGATGGCGGATTTTGATAGCAAAGAAAGATTGATGTTTTTCCATCTAGTTAGATCATTATTTATCTGATCCCAAACTCTATATAGGTTTGCTTTTATTAGTTCTTGGTGAGGATGTGTAAAATTTATTCCTAGGTATTTGAGTGTATATTTGTGATGACTGTCTGACAGGGGGAAGTAACATTCTAAATCATTTGCAGGATTTAATGGAAAAATAGATGATTTTGCAGGGTTTAATTTATAATTAGCAGCCTTAGCAAAAAGATTAATAGAATTTCGGATTTTATGAAGATCGGTATTGGGAAGCTCAAAATAGATGTTCAAGTCATCTGCAAATGCAGAATAATTTATTTAAATGTTAAAGACTTTTGGGATATGGTGATAAGTCTTTTGTTTAACCCAGAGAAGGAAAGGTTTGAGATATAGATTGAAAAGATAAGGTGAGAGTGGGAAGCCCTGTCTAGTACCATTTGTAATTTTAATAGGGCGTGATAAAGTTTTATTTATATACAGGGAAGTAGAGACATTGTTATAAGGCATCTTAATAGTGTTGATAATAAAATTGGGGAAGTATTTCATGGTTAGGTAAAGGATGTTTAGATCAACATTATCGAAAGCTTTGGTAGCATCTAGCGTCAGTGCATAATGCATGAGGTTATCACTTTTTAGAAACAGCATTAATGTGTTTAAGGTAAGAGTATTGTCACAAAGCTGCCTCTGTTTCATAAATCCCAACTGTTCAGAAGAAATGACTGTTGCTATAACTTTCTGGATTCTATTAGCAAAAATGGTAGATAAGATTTTCATGTCAACGTTAATAAGGGCAATAGGCCTATAGCAGAGAGGGTTGGACTTGTCAGAGTTCAGTTTTGGGATGGATATTGTTTTAGAATTGTTCATATACTTATCAGTAATCCCTTTAGTGATGATATAATTATACATGGCAAGGAGACTTTTAGAAAGATGACGACTAAAAGTTTTATAAAATTCGCCTGTAAAACTGTCAGGTCCTGGTGCCTTATTTGGTTTAAGTTTTTTAATAGCTAACATTATTTCATTCATTGTTACGGGGCTGTATAGAAGGGTGTTTTGTGTGGATGATAGTTTTGGAACAGATAGCTCATTTAGGAATTTTTTGTGCATTTCATTTGGGGTCTTGTTTTTGGGACTATAGATTTCAGTGAAGATATTTACAAGATATAACAATATCTTCATTTCTGTATAAGTTTTCCCTTTGTAATTTATTTCATTAATATAGTTTGGTCCCTATTTGATGTTTATGAGTCTAGCTAGTGTTCTGGAGGGGGTTTGGGCCCATTCTGAATATCTGTGGAGGGGTTTGAGTTCTACCAAGGATTGATTTTGTAAGTGAAAGGAATAGATTTTTTTTTGTATCTCATGTAGTTTCTTTTTCATTGCAGGAGAAACACCCTTTTGTAGTTGTGCATCAGTCAACATTTGCTCATTGTTGAGGTTATTGATGTACAATTTTTCTTTTTTTATAATAAGATGATTTTTGTATGACTATTCCTCTGATGACTGCTTTGGCCGTAGCCCATTGGATATCGAAAGGGATGGTGGCTAAACACGATTCTGTATCAAATTGTTTTAGATAATCATTAATTTCCTGCAGAACATCTTTTTTAAGAATGTTACTGTTTAGTGACCAAGTGGGACTACTACCATCATGGTTCAGGTGGAGAGTGGGATTAATACAAAGTGAGACATTCAAGTGGTCAGATATAGATCTAGTCTCAAGGGCAAAGTTGGTAATTTTGTTTGAAAAGATATCAGAGATCAAAAAATAATCAATTCTGGACCAGACTTTGTGTGAAGCCAAATAAAACTGAACTTATTTAGCTCTCTGTCATGGTCAGATATTAAAAAAGGGTAAACTAAGTTGAAGCTATTTATCAAATCATGAATAGATGCAGTTACTTGTGAAGGCTGTTTCCTGTTTTTATTTGAACTATCATTCAAGGTGTCCATGAGGGCATTCCAGTCCCCACCAATAATGAAAAGATGATTAGGAAATTGAAGTAGTAGATTATGTATTTCGTAGATGAATAAGTGCTGGTTTGTACAAGGGCTATATAAGTTTAAGAAAAGTAAAGGGGATTTTAGCTGAGGGTATGAGCAGGAAAATAAACACCATCTACCATTCGGGTCAAATTTGGTATTTAGTACTTCACCAGGAAAGGATTTTCTAATTATTATTACAGTGCCTTTTGATGCAAGACTATTCCCCGCTGATATCACCAGTTTAATCCAATTTCTTTTTTTAATATTATCCCATTGAACATTTGTCATATGGGTCTCCTGTAGAAAGACAATGTTGGATTTATCTTAAAAAATCAAGTGCTTAACTAGTTTCTTTTTAATGATTTCTTGAAGGCCATTTACATTCCAGGAATTCACACTAATCATCATACTTTAGATTCAAAACGTAGATATGTGCTAGGATTAACTAAGAAAAAAGTCCTACCAGGGATGATCCAATTAGTAAACACACTTTTTGTATATAACAGAAAATGTAATGTGGTAGTAAAACGTATTCTGACATCCATGCTCCTTACCATAGACCCTGTGCCTAACCACCAGTCTCCCTGAGTAATTTTTGAATAAGTTCAAAATAGATACAAGTGATTTGTTTTTAAACACTTTTCCTTATAAAATTTAATAGAACAGAGCAGGGCAACATAAAAACTAACGTCAATAGTCCAAGCACCAACAAACATTGGACAACTTCACCACCATGCCACTCCCAAAAATGTTAAGGATTATGAAAAACATATATACATATAATGGACAGTTAAAGGCAAAGTGACATTCGAGTTAGGAGTTAAGGGAGATAATAAAACAATACCATCATAAGAACATAATACATACAGCATTATAAAATTATTGACTTCCACATTTTTCATGTAAACAGGCAAGTGAGGCTGGAGTAATGTAGACAATAATAGTTACTGAGCAATTGAGACCAACTCAATTTATATCCAGAGCTATTAATAACCCTTACAGCAAATAGTGATACAGGTTCTAGTATAACTGGCATAGCAGTAGGTACCATAATAGTCTAATAATATGTTTTTGTCACCTGTCTGGAAATGGAACAATCAACTTAGATAAGCTCTGACTGTGCATACTGCTATAAAGGGAGGTTAATGAAGGGGGTAATTATAACATAAATAATTACAGGTTAAATATATTCATCAACAAACAGAATCGTTCTGAACAAGTGTAAATACATTGTTTACCTATCTAGATATGTAACTGGATTTAGTAAATATGCATTACACACAAAATTACATAACTATAGGATTAAAAAAGAGCATTCATTGACAACCTGGGCAGTTAAGTGGATTTTCACTGAATGTAGTTCACAGTAAACTACACAACTCACATATCATCACTGACCAGTTGAATTACACAACTATAAGAAAAAAGCAGTTTAGCAAGCCGGCTAATTAAACCAAGCACTAGCATACAGCATATCAAGCTCACTAGTTCTGTAGATCAACTTTCATTGAGAGAAAAGAACAAAACATCCATGTCCTGCACCTTCAGTATAGCATTAAACTATATTAAATACACTATAAACATATGATTAGGTTGCTAAATTACCCTGACCAGAGTCCTTTATAGTCCATTTAATTACCACCATCCTGATGTGTCCAGAAAATGTTTTAGATCCATTTCTCCTTCCCTACGATCTAATTCATGATATTAGCATTCCCAGTAATGCACTGCTTCTTCTGTTGCGATCTCTGACCTCGTGATGTCATTGGCCGAAGTTTCTGTTGCATTCTGGATTGTGGAATGTTGAAACAACCCTGGAAGCTTAGGGAACCATTGTGGAGCTCTAAATAAGGCCTCAACAGGCCACAGGGAGCATCTTGCACTGCTGCAAATGGGCCAACAAGTCGCTGAAGAGTTAAAATGGAAAGAAAATGCTACAACATCCATAAGATGTTAAAACCATGCTGGGAAGATGTCAGGGTAAGTTAAAATCAGTTAGTAGTGTTAGAAAGCTAACAAAGATAGGTTTTTGTAGCTGTATTCATCTTGGTTATACCATTTGTTAGCCTTAACAGTATTTCATAACTTTTAAGCATATACTGTATTATCTTGGTTATATTATTTTACTAACTTTAGCAGCATAACTAGTTAAGCCGGTATTTCCTTGAAAGCTTGATAAATACTTTTTTTGCTTCACCTGCAGAGTGTAATAGGAATTTCTGATCCCCATAGCTGAAGGAGAGGATGGCTGGGTATTTAATCTGAAAGTGTAATTTTTTTTTTGATTAACAAAACACAAAAAGGAGCTAGATCTTGTCTCTGAGCCTTAATGGGCTGAGGTAAATCCTGTGACCTCTCCATGAAATGTTACTTTTCTTTTTTGCAGCCATGAGGAGTGTGATAACACGTGCAGCATTTAGAAGCCTTGCATAAATCTGCCTAGGAACACCCTCATCTTGTGATCTTTGTAATGAGCTCTTTCAATAATGATTTCTTTAGCGAAGATTTTATTTTCAGTAATGTGTTCAAAAATCTCAATTAGTATGAATGGCAGTTGGACTTGGTCAAACGTTTTAGGAATGCCACATATTAAAATGCTGTTTCTCCTACTGTATGCTTCTAAGTCTATTATTTTTTACTGTAAGTCACTGATAATTTTGTCATTTGTATTTACCTTGACTTGTAAATCTTGTATTTGCTTTGAATTCTCCTCAGTGTTATTGTCAATAAGATTAATTCTGGTTGTAATTTGGTCCAGGTTAGATCCAAATGAATTAAATTTGTCTGAAAATAATTTGAAGTTTTCATGCAAGGGCTGTAATGCTGATTTAAGGTAATTCAATGAAAGAACAGTCTCACATTTAGATTTAGCAGCTCCTTTGTTTGACTCCTGTGTTGATTTATTTATTCTCTGCCTCTTAACTGTTACATCCTTTTCAGGTGACATTAGAGAAGAGAGTATGGTTTTAGGAGTTATAGCATCCATGGATTCTTGTTGGTTAGCCATCACTGATTGAGTTATAGTGTAGGTTTGGACCACAGAGAAGTGACTTAAAGATTTCTCTTTTAACCTTTTTTGTTTAGAACTCAGAAAAGGATGCCACCATGAAGTGTAGTTTAGAAGAAGTACTCCTTTCCTGTTCAATTTGATGCCAGATGCAGTTTTTTTTGAGCGGATAGATTTAGTTGATGCAGTAGCAGCAGAAAGTGTATGTTCAGTGCTCGGCGGCCATCTTGGACTCAAGATTTCTTTCTTTAAACTGTAGCAAACTGCTTACTGCAAATGTAGAAAATAGCTGCTAAAGTTTACACCCTGCCTGCAAGGAGTACTATGGTGCTCATATTTTAGTTTAAAAAAAAACTTCTGTTTAAACTGTAGCAAACTGCTTGTTACAAATGTAACAAACAGTTGCTATAATTTATGCCCTGCCTGCATTGAGTGCTACAGCCTTCAAGTTTTAACAAAAAAATAAATTTTTTTAACCACAGATGAAGTGCTTCACTGCTCAGGATTGACTGCAAATACAATACCAGCTTTTAAAAGATGGTATTCCATTAAAGAGTGATCAGGATTGGATGATCACTCCCCCCAACACATTCTGCCTGGGGCAGTTGCCCATCTCGCAGCACCCTAGCTACACTAGTGTGTGTGTGTGTGTGTGTGTGTGTGTGGGTGTGTGTGGGTGTGTGTGTGTGTGTGTGTGTGTGTGTGTGTGTGTGTGTGTGTGTGTGTGTGTATGTGTATGTGTCTGTACGCGCACATGTGTGTGTGTGTGTGTGTGTGTGTGTGTGTGTGTGTGTCTGTGCGTGTGTGTGTGTGTGTTTGTGAAATATAGCAGCTTAATGCACAAGACTAATTCTTCTTGGCCATATTTTGTGAGTATTAGGTTACATGAACTTACAGAGACTTTAGGTGCATAGACTGTCCATTCTTCCTCATAGAACAAGGTAGTTTAGGATTACCTGATTTGAAGAACTATTTTTAAGTTATGCAGTTCTGGCTGCTATACATAACACAAGCACAAGTTTATAAGTTAAAGTGAAAAGAGATGATAATGATGAAATAGTGGGGAGTTCAAAAAGTAATGAGAAAGTAGGATTTAAGATGCTGGTCCTTAAGGAGTATAAGAACAACCATGCAGAATGCTATATTCATAAAGTAGCAGAACATATTCTGAGAACTAAGTCAACACAGGAATGGAGATTTTTACCAATAAGGATGCCTGTGAGTAAGGGTATAGAAACTAGGCAAGAAAGGGATGCATTCACTGGACAAAATTAGTAAAGGAACCAAGGTTTTGGGAGCAAATAACTAGAGAGGAAAATGTAATGGAGTATGATGAGACTAAGCAGAAGTTTGGACTTCAGGTTGGAGACTACTTTTTCTACTAGAGATAAGTAAGTACAGACAAAGAGAAAGTGAATGGAGATTGTTAAATGAAAGGCCAACTCTTGTAGTTTTTTTAGTTGAGTCTAGAATTGAGAAGAGAGAATAGAAGGTCAATATACAAAAGAACAATGGGAGGACATCTATACAACTTACAAGTACACAACAAATTCCAGAAGGTTTACACAGATATATTTACGCTCTAAGCAGACTTCAGAGAATTCTTCCTCAGACAGATAGCAAATATTGCTGGTGATGGAAGAGAGACAGAAGTAATTGGGAATTTTTTGAGGAAATATTATGAGTTGATAGATTTTAAAATTTCCCTCAGAGTACTGTGTCAGAAAGTTTGGGGATACAAATTGTTGTAACTAAGGAAATTCTTTTTTGTTAAAGGAAATTATTATTTTGCCCTGAGGCATGGGATCTGAATTGCCTAGACACAAGGCCTTACAAATGGTAATGAATTGGCTGCCAAAAAACAATTGCTAGTAAATGGAAACCTAAATATAAGCCATCTATAACTGCAGTACTGACTATTGTAAAGGAGATAAAGGAACAGGAGGTGGGATATTTAAAAAAGGGAAGCTACAAATTACTTAGAAATAGATGGAATTTATGAGAATGATACATGAAGAATAATGTTTAAGAGGAGGAGTGAGGTTTAATGCATACCCCTCAACCTATTAGCTAAATAAATCTTGACAATGCCCCAAAAAATGAAGAGACAAAGGTCCAAAAATAGGGACAGATTTTAAACACTGTCCTTATACACTTAAAAAGTTGGTATGAAGTCTGAAACTCAAATGCCTGTCATTATTTAGTGACTTAAATCCTCATGGATTTGTCAGAAAACCACAAATTTTATGAGGAACAGACCAAAAATGTGAGGGAAAGTCTGGACATTGTAAAAAAATCTGGACAGTCTCACATTTAGTAACATTACCATAAATGTGTAAGGAGAGCAGCATAGGACAAAACACTGTGATGTACTTGAAAAGAACAATAACTATTACCAAGCCTTAATTCATTCACTTTGCTGGCTACTACATATCTTAAGAGAATATAATCATTCCTCCCATCCATATTTGTAAAACCAGTAACAATATGCTGCTTCACTTATCCATGTTTATACACCAGATGTGTGCTTCCATTGTAGAAGTTACATACAGGTGTACTGACAGTCATTCCAAATGAATTGACACTACTGCTCAGCGGCATATCTCTCAACTTTTTAGTCTGGTGTCAGTGATAAAGCAAAAATAAATGGATAAATAAGTAAGTAACAAGGCTCAGATTTTAAATATTGGTCTTATAAACTTAGAAAGTTGCTACAATAATAAGGTTTGTATTAGCACACAATTTCTGAAGTATATAAAGCCTGGAAATCAAATATTAGTTATTCTCTAGGGATTACAATCCTCAGTGATTTACCAGGAATCATAAACAGTTCAAAATATGAGGCTAAAACAGGACATTATGTGAAATCAGGAACATTTGTTCAGCACTGATAAAAAAGGGAAAAAGCAACATTTTTGAAACAGATTGAATTTCATAGCTGCCTTGGATAAATGCAATAATGCTCATAGGAAAGCTGAGGCAATCAAAGCCCTAACTACATTACTTTAACAGTGCTCGATAAAGAAGACTGCAAAATGTCTGAAAAACAGTGGCAAGCAAGGAAGCTTTGAGAAACAATTAGCACCTTTCTTGCCTGATTCAGTGTTTACATGGTCTGGTACAGTTTTGTCACTATGACATAGTCACATGCCATTTCCAGTTGTAATACAAAGTCCAGAACTGCTTTATGAAGATATAGATGGAGACCATTTGTTCTTGTAGGTAACCATGTCCTAATGTTTCACATCTAGTCCGCCTCGAAGAACATGAATTTCTAAAAACAGACAAACATATACATTTGTTAATAATAGAAAAGTAATTGTCATAGCCTTTTTTTTCAGACATTTTAACACAGAGATACAAACAAAAAATGGAACTAGGCTATGTTAATATTAAATTTAATTAATTAAATCAAGTTGAGTTAAAATGGCAAGTGAAATTAAATGCTTATAGTCACCCTGGACTAAATGACTCTTGTTCAATTAGTAGTGTGTTAAAATTAAACAGCCTGAGAGGTGAGCAGGTTTAGGTCCCCTAAGCAGCTAAAGAGTGTATGTATATACATGATCCACTTACATATATTTTAGTACATACATTATGTAATTAGGTTTGTTATTAGATGTATGTTAGTATAATTTTTGAAAAAAAATTTTAAAAACTTGGTCTACACATGTTCTTTACTAGTTATAGGTGCTATTTGAATGGATGAGTAAACAGCATTAATTAGGATTGTACCATGTAAGTTTGCTGTTAAAATTATATGTACAAACTTTTTAATTTTTTGTAACATTTTAAAATTTGAGATGTTTTTATAGGGGCGATTTCTTTAAATGAAGTTGTGCCAATTAAGTGAACTTTGCTATATATATATATATATATATATATATATATATATATATATATATATATATATATATATGGTTTTATGGTCATTGAATGTATTCTGATGAAGTCAGCTTTTTAGAGCTGACAAAAAGTGCTTAAAATAAATGTTTGCTGCTGACTGCAATCCTGCTACCGTTTTCTTGCTATATTAAGCTGCCAGTCACTTGTGCACCTGGGACTCAGAGTGAGGTATTTTTTCACAACTAGTCAGCAATTTTTCTTTCTCTGAGGTACAGGGACCACAGAAAATGAGAATAACAAAGTGGATACATGAGCACAAAGTCCACTATATGTGAGTACAGAGGAGCTTGCTTACAAGAAAATGTTTTATTAGTGTCACGGTTGCTTATATGGTGACGTGCTTGAATACACACATTATGATATTGTGTACTCTCAAACTTTAGTTTATAAGTTATAGTGACTCAACTGTTGTAATGTTGTTTGAAGTTTAAAGAGTCAAGGAAACATTGTGGATCCATATCTGGCAGATGCAAGAAAATAAATAAAACTAAACTTATACAGCAGAAGGACTGATGGCTGCTTTTTCAAAATGAAAAGCTTACTTGATATAGTGAGTGCACTTGGAAGTCAGAGTGAGACAGATTTTTGTAGCTAGTCAGCAATTGTTTCTCTGAGGTGCAGGGATCTCAGAAATCGAGAATGATAAAGTGGGTACAAGGAGGCAAGGTCCACCATATTACAATACAGAGAGACATGCCTACAAGAAGAATGCATGTTTTTTTACTGTCACAATTGCTCATATAATGAAATGTGTGAATAAACATATTATATAATTGTGTGCTGTCAAGGAATGTAGAAAATATATAAAACTAAAATTATACAGCAGAAAAACTGATGTCTGCTTTTTCAAAATGAAGTTTTTTAAGGGGATTCCCATAATAGCATTAACTATTATAAACAATTAAGTACCTCTTTCTGAACTAGCAACATTCCACAAACAACATCAGAATGTCCAGTTTGGAGTGTGATGCTTTGAAACATTAGTTCATAAGATAATACCTTTTATGAAATGAATCATAAAAAAAGCAGAACACAAAACTTCTTAAAACTGGGGGACATTGTATTAAAGCAAACAGAACTATGTAGAATAAATCCATATGTTGTAACCATGCCTTCACTGCCAGTAACCAAGTTGCAAACTATTTTGCACACTATCCCTCCTCCGCTGGGGGAAAAAAGTTTCTGAAAATATAACAGTGATGGTGGGTTACTGAATGAAACATGTTTTAGCAAGTTTATATCTTCTCAATAACATACTAGCTTGTCAAATTAACTGAAGTATACAAAAAGCGAATAAGGTTATAGGTTTGCAGACATCTATCAAATGCTTTATACACTTAGATGTAATGAATACTAAATGTTATTTTATTTTGATTGTATTTATTTATTTTTGTTGACAGAACAGCATATAATGTAAAATGTCATAGAAACATGCCAACAAATTAAAAAAGACTGTTAATATTTTGGAGAAAGTTGCATGCTTAATATATTACAGAAACAGAGTAGTTGACTGGAAATCTTTCCATATAAATGCCGCTGCTCTTTGCTGGAATCTGAAAATATTGTGCTGGGATTATTTGTTAGGTGCATAGTTAGTTAAAAAGCTTGCAGTCTAGGAGACCATTCATGGTTACCCCAGTGCAGTGTCTGCTTAAGTGATTGGCTCACAGTCATAAAACAGACAAATAGAGACCCAGGGGAATGGCTGGGGTTGATATAATGGTTAGGATGTTTATCTTAGAGACACAACGAATAGGGTTCGATTCTCACCTTTAGTCACTGTCTGGTTATTGGTTATGTATATAATAGTATGCAGACTGACTGTCTAAAATTTACCTACCTATGAAAACACTGTAGTACAGGAAGCAGTTCATTGCATGCGAAAAGAGAACCCTCTACTCATTTCTATAACTGCAATGAGATGAATGTCTGTATTATTACAGAAATATGATCACATATCACATGTCCAGATTCCAAGTGGATGAAAGCATGTACATTTTTTAAAGTTGCTTGTTTCATGCAGCAGTCATTTGTTCACATGTATAGATATGGGTATACTACCATTAACTGAAATTACACTTACCCGAAATCCAAAACCCCGAGATGACTCAACCGAAACATTAATAAACCGAAGAAATGAACCATCAATAATATTAACAGGGAAACTATCCACTTGGCTACCAGGGTGAACTTTGCCCTTTTCCCCAGTACAGTGCGATCTTGGATTTGGTATGTTTAGTTAGGGAGGTGTGGAGGGTGAAGCCCCCCATTTGCATGTGTTAAATTTGTTTTTGTTGTTTTGTTTTGCATCCTGGCAGCCAAGTGGATAATTTCCCTGTTAAAATTATTGGCAGTTCATTGCTTCAGTTTATTAACATTTTGGTGGAGTCGCCTCGGGATTTTGGATAAATGTAATTTCGGTTAATGGTAGTAGATCCATAGATACACATATATGTATGTCTCTCTCTCTCTCTCTCTACATATGGACATAGATAAAGATATATATATATATATATATATATATATATATATATATATATATATATATATATATATATATATCAGCATTATTTTTACCAGCTAAATGAAAAGATTTTTGACCAATTTCACTTGGCTGCACATTCAGAAGATAAAAATAAAATAAGAAATAAAACATTTTTTTGTACAGGGCAAGCCCCAATATACCCCCTGTATCCCTTGCTGCTTAAATTTATACCACCTCAGAGACTGCATAAAACTCTTGAAAGAGAAAACTCCTTGATCTCCACTGTCTGATGATCTTGCATTAAACTTGGGACAGTGTATGTTCATCAAAGTGTGTACTGGTCAATTGAATCACACTGACATAAAATATGATTGGCTACTCAAACTACGGAACACATGCTTTGGGTCTGGTGTGTGTCACCCATGCTCACTGCCATAATTGCAAGCCCAATAACTCTGAGTCCTGCAATTATGAGAAATAAATTGAGATTCATCGACAGATACATTGCCTAAGCTTTTACTGACCTGGTAGTTTGTAAAGGATTATATATGTGGGTATTTGATATGTGACCTTCTAGTTTACTTCTGAAGTAATTTTTAATCTTTTTAAATTTTTTGTCCTAATGTGAATAAATTTTCTCTTTATGGAGTTGGCTTAAGATAGTAAGAGTTGTCTTGTAGATTATGTGCATATTTTATATTTGCAGTGTGTGTAGTTACATTTTTTTATACGACGTTATATTATTCTTTATACTAAAGCTTATGAACATGACATATGTGTTTTATTTTTTAATTCATTGTCATTTATTTATAACACAATTCTCTTAATACTTTATCTGTTAAAATGGTTTCTACCAGCTAACAAACTTCCCTAGTGAAACTGCAATAAATATTATTTTCACTAACGTGAAATATCTGTGCCAAACTGTCTGTGGTACACCCTTAGGCAGTTCTGATCCTGCTTTAATGTTTGATATTTACTGTGTATTTGTATAATGATAAAACTTACACATGCTTTTGGTACCTCATTTAAGAACTTTAATAATGCAAGTCCTATGCATCCATATCTAAACTCTCATTTGAGAGCTACAAAAAGTTTCTAGCTGCATACATTTAGAAAAAAAATAAAGCACTGAGCCAACAGGCAAAAGCATGTACACTTTAAAAGTATATTACTTTTTTTTACAAGGGTCAGGATCAGATCTATTATTACAAAAAAATCTCCAATTAATAAATAATAAATATTGTTAAAATATATAAAATAGCTTGAATATATATATATATATATATATATATATATATATATATATATATATATATATATGGGTCTACTTCTCTTAATCGACAACACAGTTTGTCGAGTAACAGAAGATCAAACCCACTTGAGCGAAAGTGCACATCATTGAAAGTGCACTTTCGCTGAAGCCGATTGTCAAAAAAAACAAAAAATGAAATTGAAACTGTTTATTCAGGGGGGCAAGCCCCCTGCACCCCCCCACACCCCCCTACATAAATATACCAACTCTGAGATCGTACTACAGTGGAGAAAAGGATATATTTCCTTATCCCCACTGTAACCAGCTTATGCAAAAGTGCACTTTCGATATTGTGCACTTTCGCGGAAGTGGGTTCGATCTTCTGTTACTTGACAAACTGTGTTGTCGATTAAGAGAATGGGATCCATATACAGATATATATATATATATATATATATATATATATATATATATGTGTGTGTGTGTGTGTGTGTGTGTGTGTGTGTGTGTATATGTGTGTGTGTATTTGTGTCCCAAGACTCACATTCCACAATCCTAAGCAACCTGGAGAATATCAGGGTCCAACCTAACACTCTTATACTGGGCGACTTCAACTACTCCTCCATTAACTGGGAAAACTACTCATGTACCAATTCACTTGCCCAACATTTTCTGGAATTTATTAATTCCAATGCCCTGGACCAGCTTGTTCTTATCCCCACTAGAGGTAGCAACATCCTTGACCCGGTCATTACTAACATGAGCGACCATTGCTCTACGCCAATAGTCAACTTCTCCCTGGTTAGATCCGACCACAAACTAATCACCTTAGAATTCTGCATCCCACCCCCCCACCCCCCCCCACAAAGTTAACCACCATGAAAAACTTCTCCAAAGCTAACATTGGGCTCCTAAAAACAGAGGTGGCTAACTTCATGGTACCCATGCAATTGGAGAACAGCTGCATGATCCTCAAATCATATACTAATGCCCTGTACAAACATGTACACAAATGCATGGATCTCGCCACGCCCAATAGAACCAAGATGCTCACCTCCAAAAAATGAAGTCAATCTGGTAGTCCCTTGCCATAAACAAACTCTACAACAGAAGGAGGAAACTGATGCAGAAAAAAGTGAAGTCCTAAGACTGGAAAAACTCCCTTATCAGCCTCAACAAAAAGTTGAGATCCCTCATCAAATCCTCTAAAGCTAGCTATGAAAACAGAATTGCAGAAGATAGGAAAGACAACCACAAGAACTTCTATAGTTATGTAAAGAATCGCCACGGCAATGCCCAGATTTTCTCAGAGCTGTTGCATAATGGCACTTCCTATACCAAGCCAACAGATATTGCCAATATACTGGCCGACAGATTCAGTGCCAACTTTACCCCTCTCTCCCCCACTAAAGGACCAATCACAATACCAGTAGATTGCCAGGCACCCAGTTTTACTGCTGCACAGGTTAAAACAGCACTGTCCAAGGCCAAGAATACAGCTTCTGTGGGACCTGACAGTTTCCCTGGCTGTGTTCTGTATGAACTACAGAGTGAACTGGCACCTCACCTGTGTGCCCTGTTCAATCACAGCCTCACCTCAGGCTTTGTCGCTACTGAATGGTGCACTGCTATAGTCATCCCTCTCCATAAAGGAGGAGTGACTACAGACCCTGGGAACTATTGCCCCATTAGCCTGACAAGTCTGATATGCAAAGCTATGGAACACATCATTATGGACCTAATAAACAAGGATATAGGGAATCTCCAAACTCTGGATCCCGCACAGTTTGGTTTTGAGAAGGGTATATCATGCCTGCTCAACCTGGTCGACTTCTTTGAGTCAGTCACCAGAGCTGTGGATGAAGGCAAGGTGGTTCATACAGCCTACCTTGATCTGGCCAAGGCCTTTGATACAATTCCCCACTCAGGAATCATAGAAAAACTCACTAAGCTAGGCATCAACCACTTTATCATTAAGTGGGTTGCAAACTGGCTCACAGATAGAACCCACAGTGTGAAAGATGACTCCAAGTCAGACTGTCGACCAGTCACAAGTAGAGTCCCACAAGGTTCAGTCCTGGGTCCGCTCCTGTTTGGTATCTACTTCTCTGAAGTCCAGGCCAACATGAAGGGACTCTGGCTGACAAAGTTCACAGACAATTGCAAGTTGGATGCCGTAATTAACTCCCCAAGTGATATTGACATCCTACATAAAGGCCTCACTGAGACCAATGACTGGTGTCAGAACCATGACCTTAAGCTCAATGCCAAAAAATGTGTTGCCATCCCCTTTGGGATAATCCAGTTGCCATGAATTACCACATCGATGGTAGTCCACTGAACACAGAAGGCATTATAAGAGATCTGGGAACACAGGTTGACAGCAACCTCTCTTTTGACCATCACATTGCCACTGTGGTCAGAAAGTCCTTCTATGTGGCACATCTCATTACTAAGGGTTTTGCATCCAGGAAGAAAGAGGTCATTGTCTCCCTCTACTCTTCCCTCATTAGGCCAATCATCGAGTACAATGCCCCATTTGGCATGTACCTCACTAGACACCTGCAACAATTGCAGAGGCTGCAAAAGTACCTTACAAATAGGATCCTAGGCCTTAAACAATTGTCCTATATGGACAGACTCAAAAAACTCCAACTATTGTCTGTCTCATATCGCCTACTTAGAGGCGATCTCTGCTTGACTTACAAAGCCATGTCTAACCCATCTCTGTTAGAAATGCTACATCTAAAGAAATCCCAATCCCTCCACACTACACTCTCCAGAGACCTCAACCTCATTACCACAATCAACAGAACAAGCTGGAGGGACAGGTTCATAACCCACAGGCTGCCCAAGCTATGGAATAGACTTTCCATGCATGTCAAGCGGAGCGCCTCACTGGCCCTTTTCAAGAGAAATCTTGATGAGTAGATGGGAAATAGAGAATTCACCCTAGGGATCACTCCAGTGACTCTACTCGACAGAGGCACTGGGAACTAAGGTCGGGTGGCACGATCCCAGGGTAATCCTATGGGCTAGGCTTGTAAAGGCTCCAGGGCCATTAGCCTAGTACACACCTATGAACCTATGAAAGAAGCAATGCAAATTAAGGGGCAATGTCTGGAACAGAGGCAAAAGTTAGTAAAGCATATTTTTCTAAATCATTTAAACTCCTTGCAGACAAAAAAGACTTGTAATAAAATAACTGCATCTTTTAGTAATATGTGAACTATGTTAAACACATATTAATCATACATATGGTTAATACATCAAGTAAATATTTACCTCCTGTGTTTTTCCAGATCCACTGACATCAGAGATCTTATCTGATACAAAATGAGGTTGTCCATGGATCCACTACTAACCCTCAAGAGGTCACCATACAATTCCCTCTCAAAAATAGCTTAAAAGTGAAAGCTGGGGTACACATACTCATTCACTTGATACTAGATCATTCTAAGGTAATACTGCAAATGCACCATAAATAATAATAATGAGAAATATTATTATTCCTCTCCATAAAGGTGGCAATAATAATGACATCCCAAACTTTCACCCTATCACCATCCTATCCCCTATTTCTAAGGTTCTTGAAAAGTGTGTACACCAACAACTCTTACCCTACCTCATCAATAATCAGCTTCTTACCCCCACACAACATGGCTTTAGACCAGGTCATAGTACCTCCACTGCCCTCTTCTCCTTCCTAGAAACAATCAACAAAGCCCGTGACTCTGGTCACTTTGTATCCACTCTTTTCTTCGACCTCTCTAAGGCATTTGACACTATTTCCCACAACCTCCTTCTTCCCAAAGTCTCTAAACTTAACCTATCCCCTTCCTCTACCCAGTGGTTGTCAAGCTATCTCACAAACAGGCAACAAGCAGTTAAATGGAAAAAAGCTACCTCACCCTTCCTTAATACATCCACAGGCATCCACCAAGGTTCCACTCTAGGCCCCCCTACTATTCAACATACTCATAAATGATTTCTTTCAAGCCATTCCTAACTCCAGTCTCAACCAATATGCCAATGATTCTACTATAATCTGTTCCTCCCCTTCCATCACAACTCTTAACAATCTAACACAAGCTGCCTTCTCTTCCACTGAACAGTGGATGCTCGACAACCATCTAACCCTTAATACAGCCAAAACAAAACTTATGTTATTCAATGCATCCAAAACCTCTTCCTTAGACAAACAATCCTTCATAATTATCAGCAATAATAATACCCCCGTGAACTAGTCTATGACACAAAATCACTAAGAATTATCATTGACAATCAACTAAAATTTGATAAGCATCTACAAGCAAATATAAAAAAAAACATAAAAAATTAGGTATGCTTTACCGCCACAGTCGCTTTATCTCTCCCACAACCAGGATTACATTAGCTAATACATACCTCATCCTATCCCTTTTATATGATGCATCTATTCTAACCAGCCTACAATCTTCACTCAAAGCAAAACTCTCATCTTGTTATAACAAAATATCCAAATTTGCGGCATGTCATAGCACCTCTTCTCACCACTGTAATTCCCTTCAGCGACTAAGTTGGCTATAATTACCAAACTTCCTCACATATACCCAGCTCATCCAAGCACACAAACTCATTCATAACCCATCTCACTGCCCCTCCCTAGCAAATACCTTTGAAATGCATAAACCAGATAGACTCCTAAGATCCAATTCCCAAAGCCTAATTAAATTGCATAAACCAACACATCCTGCTGTTAATCAATTGATGTCCTTCTCTCTTGCACACCTCTGGAACTCTCTCCCTTCTCCCATCCGCACTACCAGCAGTCTCTCCTTGTTTAAAACCTCACTGCACTCACACCTTACTTCACAATGGAAATGCTCTTGCTCTCATCCAACCTAATTCTACCACACTTTCTTCCTAACTTTCCAAACTTTGTTGCCTGTCACTACCTCCTAAAGTTGTACATCCCTTGTGACATATTTGACCAATGACTAAAAAATCAAAGAAAAACTACTTACTGAATTAACCTGATGTCATATTCCTAATGAAAATCTTTTTTTATTTCTGTATTATGTATGTAACATCTATTTGAATTGTGCAATATGGGTTTGTACTATACAAAATATGTATTTAACATTTAATTGAAATGTATATTATGGATTTGTGCTCTTTCTGTACTATGTGTTTGTACTTCTCTAGAGCTTTTCACCCCAGGACTCCATTGAAAATGGGCTCCTTGTAGCCCAGTGGACTATACTGGAAAACAAACTGCAAATAAATAATAAATAAAAATAAAATATGGCCCACATTCCAAAAGACTTGCTGACAGTATAAGGGACCACTAAAAACAAGACAAAACTGGCTAGAAAAGAACCCACAAACACTTTTTCTTAGCGTTTTCATTCTCTTTAATGTTTCAACAAATGCTTCATCAGAAAAGTTTGTGAAACACACACACCCCTTAAAAAGACATCAAAATAATCATGTGAAAAAGACAACTAGTGTAAACATAATACTTTTGGTTACTAGTCTGTCATGCTCTAAAGAGCATGTGGTTAACTTTGGTTAAGCAGTATTACTTGTTAGTAATTGATTTGTAACTAAAATACCATAAAAATGTCATCTGCAAATCCTTTGTCTTAGTATAAATCACTTGATATTGATTGATTTATTTAAACCAGGCAGTTTATCAGCATTCAGCCTGATCTGCCAGAGTGTCTCTTTACACTCTAGTAGTGTTTTAATGTCACCACTGAAATCCTCAACAGAAACAGAATCTAATACAAAAAAGAAAATTTCTCGAAATCATTACATGTAACAGTGTGCTTAGCCAACGCATTACTAAAATCCTTCTTCTTGATGTCAAGAAATGTGGGCAGTTAAATAGTGCATAGAAGAAAATTGGAAAGTTATCTTGGGCAACAATGATTTAGTGAAACAAATAGGTAATAGACCTATGTTTTCTTTCAAGAAAACTGTCAACATTAAAACATTATGTGAGAGGAATGAGAATTTGGAATTAAAGAAAAGATCATCATTCCCCACAGGGACTTTCCAATGTGAACACTGTAAGCAATGCTGTCACATTTGTAATTCTTCTTTTGTCCATTTTAAACATTTGGACGTGACTTTATGGGCTAGAGAGATATGACTTTTCATTCAACCATGTGGTGTATGCAGCTATTTGTGAATTATGTTGTTGTTTTTATATAGGTAAAACTATTAGGCAATTAAAAAGAAGAATCTACACTTATTGGCAGTCAAGAAGAAGGATTTTAGTAATGCTTTGGCTAAGCAGAACTTTACAGTTTATCTAGGGTTGCCACCTTTTCAAATGGCCATAGTGGGACATTTTCGGGACACACATCAGATTTTACTGGCCAACACAAACCCACGGTCAGTACAAAGGATAGAACTTTACTTTTTTTGTCTAAATAAAAGCTTATTCTTGTAGAAGTTTAGTTGCTTATCCTGTTTCTTGTAACATTTAGGTATTTTAGATACAGAAATAACTATTTTATGCAACTATTACATAAAATATGGGACATAATTATGTCCTACAATCTCAGGACATTTGCCATTTTTAATATTTTTGGTCAGGACACAACCGCCCAAAGAGGGACTGTCCCTCGCAAAGTGGGACAGGTGGTAACCCTAAGTTTATCGGCTGAATGCCAATAAACAGCCTGGTTTAAATGACTCAATATCAAGTGTTTTTACTAAGACAAAGGATTTGAAGATGAAATTTTTATGGTATTTTAGTTACAAATCAATTGCTAACAAGTAATACTGCTTAATCAAACTTAACTACATGCACTTTAGGACATGAAAGACTAGTAACCAAAAGTATTATGATTTTGGGGCAATGCCCACTTTTAGACTGTTTGCATTAGTTGTCTTTATCACATGATTATTTGAATGTCTTTTTAAGGTGTGTGTGTGTATTTCACAAACTTTTCTGATGAAGTTCCTGTTGAAACATTAAAGAGAATAAAAGCACTAAGAAAAAGTGTTCACGGGTTCTTTTCTAGCCATAGTTTTGCCTTGTTTTTTTAGTGTTCCAGTTGTTTCGTATTTTTTGTTGGTATCAGTGTAAGGGACCACTTACACTGAGTGCAGGCTGAGAGAAGTGTTTGGGATCTTGTCCTTGTAGTACAAATGTTTATAGAGAGACCTTACATTAAAGTAAGTCACTTACACAGAAAGCAGGTCTTTCAAAATCAGGGCAGACTTACACTGAGAGCAACTCTTTTGGAATCTGGCCCTATATTTTCTGCAAGGTGAAAACCCCCAGCACTCCTCATACGTGGGATTTCAATTCTCTTTATCATTCTCACTTAGAGTTTACTGCGTCTTGAAAAAAAACTGATAAAAACACAAAGGAAAAATTCAGCTATTTTCTTTGTCTAGGAAGCTGCAATTTCCGAGAACATGAAAACAATGTAGCAGTTGAGTACATGTGAGCAAAAAACATGCACACCTGCTCCTCCCCAGGCTGTAAAGATCAAGCAGTTGTGACACAAGAAATTTTATATCAAGCAACAACACGTAGGTTATTACCAAAAACTGCTTACACCTAAACACAGCAAGCTCTTTTGAAACTTACAAAAAAAAAATTACAGGACCTGGTAGGATTCCAGAGGATTATCTGTCACTTCTTTACTAACCCACTACCTCAGTATATGCTACATTGACCCCAAGTGGTTGAAACACATTTAAAAAAGTGTTTTCTACAGTGGGGCAAGCCCTCTTGCACCTCCCTTGTGAGTTGTTGCACTTCCCACATCCCCTAATAATTATATATACCAACTCCAAGATAACAAAACAGTGGGGAAAGGGTAAAATCCCACTCCACACTGTGATCCTGTAAAGCAAATGCTGCCATCCTGCAATTTACTAGCATTCCCATAAAAAAACGTTTCTTTCCAAAACATTCAATGTAATAAATGCACAATGAAACACAATAAAATTTTCCAGAGATATTTTTAAAAAAGATATAAAAAAATCAGTAAAAAAAACATGCATCATAGGACCTGATGCTATCTGCTCACTGGTCATTCAAGCAGATAATCTTTTTTGTCCTTTTATTAGAAAAAACTTTTGCTAAGTGTTAGGAAGATGGCTTGGGTGGGACTGCCAATACCTGTGTATAACGTTCAATTCAGTGCTGATGTCTACAAACCTACAAATATCAAGTATATCTTAGAAAAAGCATTTGAAAAAAATTATTTACGTAAAAGCCAAACCTGCTTTTCATTTTGTAAATAATGCTGTTGCTTTTTAGTAATCAAATTCTAAAAGACACACTGAATCAAATTCCATGAAATGTGAGCATGGCTTTAGGTACTAAACTATAAATTAGTATTTTGTTTTAATTTAGTCAAGTTCATGACTACCTGACTGCACTCAAGAAGTATGGCTAAACTGTGTAGATAATACTTATATATGTAAGAAGGACTTCTTCATGAAAAGAAGGTCAGGGGCTGTATTGCAAACATATACCAATGAAGTGAAAGTGAGAAAGCATGCTAAAGTGAAATGCAATTCACAAATGCATGTCCAGATTCCAAAAAACATGTACACAGTCATACAAAAGCACATGGTATGCATATACAAAGTAGTCTGTTTTGCACCCCTCAGCTTGAAATGCAATTTGTAAAGCATGACATTTTGCATGACAACTAATCTGATATTACATCTCAGAGTGTAAACCACATGTAGATAAAATAGTTTTTGCACCGTCTCGCTGGTCATCAAGTGTTATGTGATCAGAAATGCTCATTTGTTCCCATTACCCAGGACTTTTACCTAGTATCTGGGCAGGAGCTATCTGGTGACGTCCATCATTCAAGCATCCAAAATGGTGCTCTATGATTTCAATAGCATTCTAGCACTGAAGGTGTATGTTATGGCTTAACCTCACTCCCTGGGTGGGAAGATGGGGATCCCTGTGTATGCAAGGCTCACAGTAACTCCTCACATGGTACATGATCATGCGCACCCATTATGAAGGGTATCATCCACTAGCAGCTCAATGAGCCTAATACACACATTTTTCCATGCATTTGCTTTATCCCTTCCTTTGAGGGGTCTATACAATACCTGGCCAGCATGCTGTCAGCCAGGATGGGCATGTCCAACCTCCCCTAGCAATGCAAAGCACCTAAATTGCTAATAAAACTTGTGAAACCTGTGCCACAGTCATCGGTTTGCCTATGCAGATAACAAAATGAATAATAAACCATTCGTTATAAATAATATGACTGCAGTCAGCACAGCAATATTTGCTGCAGGGCAAACTGTGCATTACTGAGACACTGATTTTGTTTGTGTGGTGTTAATAATAATTAATAGCAACTTACACTCCAAGGTAGTAAAATAGTGAGTGGTGTGTGGGAATTTTAGTATAACAACATGGAGGAAATGGACAAGTTCCGTTTAAAGGCTCAAACTGAATGGATGCTTTTAAAGTGCTATATTACTTGTTTTATGTGCTACCTTCAGAACAGTGCTTTTATATATGATAGAATTTAGTTAAATAAAAGTACATAGCTGAAGTTTTTCATTGACAGACTGTAACACAGAAAAAATATTACACAGTTATATAAAGGACAAAAGGTATTAATAAGCGGTAAACTTACTGTTTGCCTTTGAACATGTTATTAACACTCAGAATGTCATCATGTTTTTTTCGCTGACATCTTGTAGTAGTGGTGGTTAGACTCAAGAAGTATACAAATGTGCCTCTTGCATTTTGCCACTTTTACCCTCTTCTCTGGGTAGAGTAAAAAGGTGTTGGGGCCCTACGTTTTTACCTTTACAAAAAAATGCGCTAAGCAACTTCAGGAGCATCATTCTTTTCAATTGTGATCTCCCAATATTTTAGGCAATTAGAGACTGAATAATTTTGTGTTAATAAAATGGAACACAATTATTCATAGTACACATTAAATATATACTACTGCCTTTTGTTCAGCACAGTCTGCTTTCAACTTTATTTTAATTTCATTTTCACCTTAATTATTTATCAGTGTATTGTACCTATCTCCTAGCTTTCTTCCTAAGTGACTTTCAGGTTAACCCAAAATTTTACTTATAATTTCACTTAAGAACCCAGTTGATAAAGACCCTTTATGCAACAAAGTTCATCACCCTCCTAATTGGACTAAATTGCAGATTGAACAATAGTGATTGAGGTATAAAATTCAAACCATGACAGGAAGCTTATTTTATATGGATTTAGACTGGATTTCTATGGACAGGCACTTAGTGGGACAGCGTCAATGGTTACCCAGAAGACATCATGCTACTAATAAAATGAAATAAAGTAAAATCCTAGAAATATATTTTTGCAGAGGATGGAGGTCTCAGGAGTCCCATAAAGCAGGGGGAACTTGTTTCCTATGTCCTACATGATTTAATGCCAAATGAAACTTGTATGCAGAAAATTGAGTTTGCTACTGCCAAATGGACTTGGATGGGTAAGATTCCAGATTGGTTTATTGCTTGAAGATTGTTCTTGTGGCAGGTATTGCAAAAAATTTCTGTTTTAGGAACTTTCCTTTGTAAGATTTTCTGCACCATATATGTCAACATTTGGCTTATTTCCTGATCCTGGGTGTTGATGCTGGGGGTGAATGTGATGTTGAACAGGTTGAGATCTGGCCTGTCTAAACTATCCCCTGCTACCATACAGTTCTTAACCTTCGCATTCCTGAAAGAAGTAAAGTCTGTGCAAATGTTTTGGCATGTAGGAAGGCTCTGGGTTCCAGTAGGCTCTCCCTACTGGCATATCAGTGGCGGTTAATGCAGTTTGTATACTGTTGTGCTTTTTATATGAGCATTTGGTGGATATGAAAAAGGCTATGAAAGTGATTTTTTTGAGACCATATTTATTTTATTTAAACTGGGGAAGGATTCCTTAGAATTTACATCATATAGGCCAACCTCCCTTATTAATAGAGAGCTTAAAATTCTTGTTAAAATTAAGGCTTTCAGACATAATAAGGTCTGGCTCCCTTTGCCAAGAAAGAATCAAGATCTTTTGTGAAAGGTGCAGTCTTTCAGTTGCCTCGGGTGGTTATGCATGCTACAGCTGTGGCAGATACATGAGGTGAGCAGTGAAATTTTCTCTTCAGATGGTTTGAAGGTATTTACCAGGTTTGTGAAGGACTTTTTCATGGTTATGCCACTTGTTATTGGCCTCTCTCCTGCACTGTAGCATATGTTAAAGTCCTTTATGTAACTTTATCTGCAAGGCTTAGATGTGAATGAATGGTGTCACCTTTAGTTTAAGTGGTACCTATTAATACAAGTCCTGCAAATATCTGTTTCACCATACTAAGATGCAGTTAGGCCTTGGAAGCTACTTATGATGGAGGCCATCATTTGCTGCAAACTGGGAAACTTTTATCTGAGGCTACTGACAGTGCTGAAGGCCATAATCTAACCAGGTGATGGAGAACCTTCTGGGTTCGGCATGTCAAAAATTCAGAAAATGCCTAACTTGACTCTGCTTGCATGTCAACCCCCAACAAAAAAATTAATAAATAAATAAATAGAAATAAAACAGCATGGCTCTCAATACATCAAGGATAAATGTCAACAGAATCAGAGACAAATCTAGAAATAAGAGACATAGACAGGTTTAAACTTCTAGTACTATTAATTTGAGACACTGACATAAAAAATGAATGTGAATTAATATACATTTTCTGAAGTAATATTAGTCTATGAATCTATTATTGTCATTAAGTGTAAAAAGTTGCAAGTATCAGGAGGGATTAAGAGGGACAGTTGAGAGGAATGCAAAACAGCACACACGTAGAAATGCAGACTACTTGCTCTTTGCAGAAGTGTAACCACGAAGAGAAAAACAATGTCAGCACTACCCATTGATATTCTATTGACACAGTATACTGAAATAGTCTGAGGTTAGTAACTTTCTTACCTCTGCAGCAGTACTGCTGAACTGGCCCCTAGCACAAAATAATTCAATGCACTTCACACAAGCAACAAATGGAAAAGCAGTTTATTTGGTAAGTGGGGTGCTGGTGAATGCTGGTGTGTCACCCAAAATGTCATGGTGTGTCACCTTTGACACGCATGTCATATGTTTGCCATCACTGATCTAACCAAATCTGTTTTATTAGGAATAAGTACTTATGTGGTTCCTTGGAGAGCTACTGCAAGCCATTCAGGGACCCCCCCAGACTCAAATCATTTAGCTGTAGATTATGGCACAATGTGTATCGTACACCAGTACAGCTAAATCATTGCTACGATATTCATAAAAAATGGAAATGTATATGGCTATTGTATGATAAAAACACATAGTGGAACCCCATGCAAATTATAAATGAGGATATATCTCTCCCAGGAGTACTTGCACATACTATTGTATATCTGGCAGAGTCCAGGTATACAGTAAGTATGCAAATAATGTTCCCCTATATCATCCAAATTCACAGATGTGAATCAGAGTACAAGATCTACAGAGGCCAGAAATATTTAATGCTCCATAGAACAAAGCTGTGTAATAACATAAAATGCGTGACTCATCATGTTTAATTAAAGAGATGCAAAGGCACCTCTTGTAGCAGCCTACAGGGCATGCATGCAGTATAACACAATCAAATTCCATCCCACCACTGAAATGTGTACATTAGCACTCTACAGATTATGGCAGTGCACCCAGCATCAAATATATTCATTAGCATATTTTGCAAATTATATTCCCCAGGCTAGATCAGGAAGGCTGAAATGCTCAGAAGTGCATAGTTAGTTATGAGGCATGTAGTCAAGGAGACCATTCAGGAGCCTATCTCAGGTTTTCAATTGCCCAAAACACTGTCTGATTAAGTGACTTGCTCAGAGTCATACAGTAGGCAAAAAGTGGCCAAGAGACTCAAACCCTGGACCATAAGAAGCAACGCCTTAACATCTCATAGTTTCAAACCTCTGTACCAATAGCCAGATAAGCTCATTAATCCTCTTTATCTACATCTGCAGAATAGCAGAGGTGAAACTGCCAAATGCATTGTTGTCACACTATTACCTATAGTATACTGACACCACTACTTCCTGTCCCATACTCTCCAGCCACATCTTGTATCATGAGGCAAAACAGTGCTACCCTCAGTGTGTAAACCCTGTTTTGTTGGACTCTTGCAGTGGGATCAGTATATGTGGCAAAGCAGCTATAATCATGGTATAGCCACAATGAGGGAGTAGGAGAAGAACCATGTAGTACAACAGTAAGAAATGCAGATGAAATTCAAGGTTCCATCCTTGTCAAGATCAGTCGGGCTATGGTACCTGAAATGTGGATTTTGTAGGGAGTGATCAGACAAGCTGATATTGTGTTATGGCATCCATTCAGCAAAGAGGAAGCTTAACCATTTATACACTTTTTCATTGTTATGATAATCTTTTAAGTGCATTCATTCATAAGCAGAAGTGGCAGACATTTCTTCCTTCCAAAAGTAGGAAGACTCCTGAGTCATACAAAAACAATGGTCAGATGATGTATACAGAAGGAAGAAAAAGACCACACAGAAAGAGCGTGATACTATAGTGAAAATGCCAATAATGGATCCAAACAGGAGTCACCACACGAAAAATCAAGTAGAACTTTCTTTATTGTTACATAAAAACCACGCCCATTAGGTTAACTACGCTTCATCAGGTGTAAATGTTAGAAACAAATGAACCATCTTTATACTTGGCTTTAAACCAGATAATCAAAGCACAATTAAATAGCAATTAAGACAACTTGTGTTATATTTAAAAGGGCAATGGTCTATCATTAGGAGAATGGTATGAATACATGTCAAAACCATTCAATGGCAAAAGTTTCAAATGCTCTTTTTATACAAATATTGAGTGTGTAACACATAAATCACAATATCATTAAAAATAAATGCAACACAGAAACATCGTTGTTTAAATGAGTTGAGGCTAGTCAGTACTAGCTTGCAATTAGTTACCACACTCTTGTATATAATGCAATATTCTACAAATTCATGCATTATCCCAATAATGTTATATTCCTCTGACATGGAATATACAATAACAGATTAAAATTATTTAATATTTAAAACCAACGAAACCATCGTTTAAAGCTAGATTACCAGACCACATAGCATCTGCATGATTCAAGGAAATAAAGTGCCTCCTCAAAACAATTCAAACTGAGAGAATAACAGTAAGTCCCTCAGACAAACTGAAAGCAGTTGTCAAGTAACCTTCTGTTCTAAGACATTTAAAAACCAGATCTCATTCATTAATCTCACTACGTAATGACTCTAGCACCCAACGCCATTATGATTAAAAATTACTCAATGAATAGAAAATTTAAAACAAAAACAAAGACAAAAACATTTACTTTCGAACATTGTTTAGAGGCAAAAACAAAAACATCCAAGTTCAGCAACGTTCATATACAGGAACGACAGACTCTCAAAACCAGTAATTCATTCATATCAGGCTCTCCAAATATTCATCAATCACCTATGAAGCTACCTCGCAAACTATGTAGTAACCGTGCCTGGCAAATAAACAACCACCATATCTGGACTTATTAGAAAACGTAGTTTTGTTACCAGTTAACTAAAAAGGTTTAAACGCCCTCAGTTACAAAACTAATCGGCATTTAAACTTCATCCGTTAGCATCACTTAGCTGGCACCTTCCCAGATGACCAACCAACATTTATAGACTAATAGCAGTAAAAAAGCTGTAATAACAAAAGCTGCTCACCATGCGATGCATCATCCTTGCCATCCGATCAATCCCCATAAACAAAACAAGCCAAAACAAGGCAAGACATGAGCAATCCAACTCAGAGGTGTGATCAGAAGTACTGATAGCGAAACTGAATACTGAATACTCATACCTCTGACGCTCTCAGCACCTCCGCATCTACCATATATAACTGCAACCAAGATATTTACCAAGAATGCTACCATGTCTAAACTTGTTAAATTCTTAACTACTAAATAAAACAAAAAACTGCTTCCAATACCTAAAACAAATAGTATACAAGATCAACATCAAACAGATATAAACCTAATTCAACTCAACACAAATAACTATTGGAAGTGGAAACACAGCATTGATGCTGTTTACTCATGGGCAAACCATCTAAAAGTATGAAATAAATAACAAATCCATCCGGTCAAAAATCCAAGGAATGAATGACCTCAAGGCAATGTCTTTGTTATATAAAGTAAACACACAATATTATTGCTGTTTTATCGTAGTCAGACCATCTAAAATAAACAACAAGTCCATCTGGATCAAAAAATCTAAAAAATGAATAACCTCAAAAAAATCTTTACTATATAGATGGCTACATAGTCATGACCATCAAACTAAAATAAAATAAAAATAATGATATTATCAAAATCTTATAGTATTAATACAAAATATAAAAAATGACATATTGTATAATGAATATATATTAGATGTTCAATACTTCTTTCGATTATCTAAAACAGGTTTAATGGATACTGAATAATTAATACCTGGGGTATATGTGCCCTTAATGTAAAAATCCATTTCAATTCTCTAATGGCCAGCTGATTATTGGTATCACCTGCTCTGGGGCTCAATGGCAACATTTCTAAAACTTTAAACCCAAAAGTATGACTGGGATGCTCCATGACATGTTTGGCTAAAGCATTAGACTCTTTTTCCTTCCTAATATCATAACAGTGGTTGTATACCCTATCCGTGGCCGTCTCTTTGTTAGGCCAACGTAAAATGCATCACAGAAAATACATGTAGCTAAGTATATCAAGTTGCTACTATTACAGTCACTATAGAACCTAGGAATAAAGGAAAAATGCCTTCAGGATGAATAAAACTAACCTTTTTAGATATAAACGGACACATCGAACATCCACCACATGGGAAAGTACCCAATTTTTCATAAACAGTATTATTAAATGAATATATGTGCTCTGAGCATAAAATTTCTTTCATATTCTGAGAGGTTCTGTATGTAAATCTGGGATATTCTCCAACTATAGTTTTTGTGAAGGCATCTGTAACCAATACATTCCAGTTTCTATTGATAATCTTGTTCAAACTGAAACTGTCACTAGTAAAATTGGTGACATAGCTTAATTTATCTGTGAATCTGGCTTTCGCTGTAATGCAATACTTATTGTCCCCTGTGTTCCTATCAACTGCTGTTCCATCAGAATTATAATTTTTGTCTATAAATCGCTGTTTGCAGTCCATAAACATTTTAAGGGGATAACCCCTTTCTCTAAATAATACCTCTAGAGTATTTATTTCTCTTTCTAAAGAGTCACTGCGCTGACAAATTTTAAAAATTCTATGCATTTGACTAGATATTATACCTTTGAAGGTATACCTGGGATGCATGCTGCTAAAATGTAGCAGCGTATTTCTCCAGGTTGGCTTCCTGTATAGAGATGTAATTATCTTGTCATCCTCAAACTCTAGTTGTAAGTCCAGAAAATGTGTCTTAACATGGGAGGTCTCTACTGTGAATCTTAAAAAAGATGAAGAGTTCTCCAGTTCATTAACAAATCTAATACATTCTGATTCGGTTCCATCCCATACAAAGAGGACGGCATCTACAAATCTCTTGTAAACTCTCACTCTTTTAAACTCAGGATGGTTAAACAAATGTTCTTGTTCCCAGTTATATACAACCAAGTTGGCATAACTGTTAGCACAGGGGGTACCCATGGCAACCCCCCATTTCTGCAAGTAAAGTTGGTCCTGGAACAAAAAAACATTGTTGTTGAGTATAACATCAAGGAGATAGTGTATAAGAATCATCCTATTGTTACTGTAACCAGATGAAGAAGCCAAGACTTCATCAATTGCTTGAAGCCCTAACTCATTAGGGATACAGGTAAATAGATTTTTGACATCCATTGTCACTAATAACAGAGGTGTATCATTATTTTTAAAATCTTGTTCTTTCAAAAAGTCAATTAGTTGGTAGGAGTCTCTTAGAATATGTGGAATACGGTCTACTAAGGGTCTCAAGATACTTTCTACAAAGGAGGAGATGGTACAGGTTACCCAGTTGTTACTCTAAACTATCGGTCTCATAGGTATCGGTCTAAGACCCTTATGTATTTTGGGTAAACCTCTTATCAAGGGAATAACTGGATATTCTATAAAAAGATATTCATACAGTTCACAGCTTATCTGTCCCCTAACAAAAGATCATATAAATCAGCATGTACAGTTTTAATAATTTTCTGACATTTCATGTTACTGATTCTCTCATAGACTGTATCTTCTGATAAAAGATTTAACATAGCTGAATTATAGTCTAGAGAGTTCATTATAACTATGGCTCCACCTTTATCAGCTGGTTTGATAATGATATCAGCGTTTCTTTTAGAGAAAGCAGTGAATCTTGTTCTGCTCTAGACATGTTAAAAAAGCAGCATCTTTTTTTATGTTGAGTAAACCATCTATAAAAATCAGATTCACACATTTTTAAAAAACTTTCAACATTATGTGGCATATTAGGTGTAAAACTACTTTTTGCTCTAAAGAAATGCTTAACTTCACTTGTATTGACTGCATTGTTATTCCTAAACAGAACCTTAAGTGAAACATTATGACAAAATAATCTTAAATCTACCAGAACATCATTAAGGGAGCTGGTTTGAGAAGGTATAAAATTAAGACCTTTCTCTAAAAGAGAAACATCTGAGTCAGATAAACTGTAAGTTGAAACATTGTATATGAGGGAATTCAATTTCACTGTTTCCTTGGTGCTTGGAACCTCTCTTCGGAACTTTTTCTTTTTCTTGGTCCTCTGCTGTGAGAACGACCGCGCCACTCCACGTTCCTTCACTGGAAAAGGTAAAAGTGTTCAATACGGGAGCAGATTCCTTAGGTCTTGCCCCTGCAGAAAAAAAGGGGGCAGCAGCTTGCTGGTTAGGTGGAGGTGTGTCACTTGAGCAATGGGCCTCATTGTAACCACTGGAGAATAGGAAGGTTGAGTGTTATGTGATATAGGGTTGATCTTCTGTACACTAGTTGCTGCTAATGATGGCAATATGTCTAAAGAAACATTATTCATGGGCATATTGACGGAAGGTTCTGAATCAGTGTTCATATCTGAATTTATCATAGTAGAAGCACCTTGTTGGTGAGAATTGTTATTTTGGCCAAATAAAAATCTGACCTGTGGCAAAATCTTTGGCATCTCTCTGAATCTTTCTCTGCTTCACTACTTTTAGACGTTCACTAAATGAATGTACTTGATTTAGGATATCATCTAGTCTCTTGGTAAAATATTCACTAGAGAATTTCTCAAGAATGTCTTTATGTTGAAGCTCTATTTTCTTTCTTAATGATGCCTCTAGTGGGGCAAAGTATTCCAGTAACAAGTTCACATAGCTGAAGCCCAACTGTATGTTTAGGTCTTGCCACCTCCTTAACAATACAGGATGAGAGTTACCATATGATGGCATACAAAAGACACGCATACCTCTAGGTAATTTTAAAATGGATGCATGCCTCTAAATGAAGTCTTTGCCACACATACCTTTGCAGTTGATACAAGTCATCTTGAAACGCCCTTGTGAGTTTGTTAAATTCAACTACAGACTCACCAGTAGAAGGTTGTGGTGTAGCATTCGCTAAATTGTTCAATTCCAGAGTCAATAAAGGATTCTCAGCATTGTACTTGATAAAGTCCCAGGTAATAGAAGCTGGTGTCCTGTCTCTGGAGTAAAATCTAGTTCAATATCGGTAGTTTCCATGAGTAAAAGTGGCCAGCAGCACCAAGCAGAAAACAAAGTTATATAAAGAACTGCAGCCACAAAACAAAGACCTGCTAGGAAAGCGAAAAACCAAAATGCCAATAATGGATCCAAACAGGAGTCACCACACGAAAAATCAAGTAGAACTTTCTTTATTGTTACATAAAAACGCACAAAGCGCTTTCACGTGGGTTAACTACGCTTCATCAGGTGTAAATGTTAGAAACAAATGAACCATCTTTATACTTGGCTTTTAGGGAAAACCAGATAATCAAAGCACAATTAAATAGCAATTAAGACAACTTGTGTTATATTTAAAAGGGCAATGGTCTATCATTAGGAGAATGGTATGAATACATGTCAAAACCATTCAATGGCAAAAGTTTCAAATGCTCTTTTAAACAATATATTGAGTGTGTAACACATAAATCACAATATCATTAAAAATAAATGCAACACAGAAACATCGTTGTTTAAATGAGTTGAGGCTAGTCAGTACTAGCTTGCAATTAGTTACCACACTCTTGTATATAATGCAATATTCTACAAATTCATGCATTATCCCAATAATGTTATATTCCTCTGACATGGAATATACAATAACAGATTAAAATAAATAAACTAAATGTCATGGAGCATCCCAGTCATACTTTTGGGTTTAAAGTTTTAGAAATGCTGCCATTGAGCCCCAGAGCAGGTGATACCAATAATCAGCTGGCCATTAGAGAATTGAAATGGATTTTTACATTAAGGGCACATATACCTCCAGGTATTAATTATTCAGTATCCATTAAACCTGTTTTAGATAATCGAAAGAAGTATTGAACATCTAATATATATTCATTATACAATATGTCATTTTTTATATTTTGTATTAATACTATAAGATTTTGATAATATCATTATTTTTATTTTATTTTAGTTTGATGGTCATGACTATGTAGCCATCTATATAGTAAAGATTTTTTTTGAGGTTATTCATTTTTTAGATTTTTTGATCCAGATGGGCTTGTTGTTTATTTTAGATGGTCTGACTACGATAAAACAGCAATAATATTGTGTGTTTACTTTATATAACAAAGACATTGCCTTGAGGTCATTCATTCCTTGGATTTTTTGACCCGGATGGATTTGTTATTTATTTCATACTTTTAGATGGTTTGCCCATGAGTAAACAGCATCAATGCTGTGTTTCCACTTCCAATAGTTATTTGTGTTGAGTTGAATTAGGTTTATATCTGTTTGATGTTGATCTTGTATACTATTTGTTTTAGGTATTGGAAGCAGTTTTTTGTTTTATTTAGTAGTTAAGAATTTAACAAGTTTAGACATGGTAGCATTCTTGGTAAATATCTTGGTTGCAGTTATATATGGTAGATGCGGAGGTGCTGAGAGCGTCAGAGGTATGAGTATTCAGTATTCAGTTTCGGCTATCAGTACTTCTGATCGCGAACACCTCTGAGTTGGATTGCTCATGTCTTGCCTTGTTTTGGCTTGTTTTGTTTATGGGGATTGATCGGATGGCAAGGATGATGCATCGCATGGTGAGCAGCTTTGTTATTACAGCTTTTTTACTGCTATTAGTCTATAAATGTTGGTTGGTCATCTGGGAAGGTGCCAGCTAAGTGATGCTAACGGATGAAGTTTAAACGCCGATTAGTTTTGTAACTGAGGCGTTTTAAACCTTTTAGTTAACTGGTAACAAAACTACGTTTCTAATAAGTCCAGATATGGTGGTTGTTTATTTGCCAGGCACGGTTACTACATAGTTTGCAGGTAGCTTCATAGGTGATTGATGAATATTTGGAGAGCCTGATATGAATGAATTACTGGTTTTGAGAGTCTGTCGTTCCTGTATATGAACGTTGCTGAACTTGGATGTTTTGTTTTGCCTCTAAACAATGTTGAAAGTAAATGTTTTGTCTTTGTTTTGTTTTAAATTTTCTATTCATTGAGTAATTTTAATCATAATGGCGGTGCTAGAGTCATTACGTGCTAGTGAGATTAATGAATGAGATCTGGTTTTAAATGTCTTAGAACAGAAGGTTACTTGACAACTGCTTTCAGTTTGTCTGAGGGACTTACTGTTATTCTCTCAGTTTGAATTGTTTTGAGGAGGCACTTTATTTCCTTGAATCATGCAGATGCTATGTGGTCTGGTAATCTAGCTTTAAACGATGGTTTCGTTGGTTTTAAATATTAAATAATTTTAATCTGTTATTGTATATTCCATGTCAGAGGAATATAACATTATTGGGATAATGCATGAATTTGTAGAATATTGCATTATATACAAGAGTGTGGTAACTAATTGCAAGCTAGTACTGACTAGCCTCAACTCATTTAAACAACGATGTTTCTGTGTTGCATTTATTTTTAATGATATTGTGATTTATGTGTTACACACTCAATATATTGTATAAAAGAGCATTTGAAACTTTTGCCATTGAATGGTTTTGACATGTATTCATACCATTCTCCTAATGATAGACCATTGCCCTTTTAAATATAACACAAGTTGTCTTAATTGCTATTTAATTGTGCTTTGATTATCTGGTTTTCCCGCCTAAAAGCCAAGTATAAAGATGGTTCATTTGTTTCTAACATTTACACCTGATGAAGCGTAGTTAACCTACGTGAAAGCGCTTGTGTGGTTTTTATGTAACAATAAAGAAAGTTCTACTTGATTTTTCGTGTGGTGACTCCTGTTTGGATCCATTATTGGCATTTTGGTTTTTCGCTTTCCTAACGGAGTCTTTGTTTTGTGGCTGCAGTTCTTTATATAACTATAGTGAAAATATAATTAGCAGACTGCTTTTTTACCAATATTCATGAGAGCTGCTGTTAAGAAGAAGTGACTGTGTTCTGAACGTGGATGCGCACAATCAATGTTGACTACACATGTTCTCCATACTTGTCCATGAATCACCCTGACCCATTAGGTTTCCTTTTTATGATGCATGCGGATCATGCATGAGCCATGTAGTAAAATTTCCATTTACCAGAAAACACAGTCCCCCAGATTCAGTAAGCCCTGGATGGTGTGCAGGACTAGTGCAGGAGCTCCAGCAGGCAATATGTCTGCCGTGCAATCCAGGAATAAACTGTAGGGATGTGCACAAGCGCTCCTGCACCAGTACTGCACGGACCCAGCTCCTGTATGCAAATTACCCCATTTGCAGGAGAAATCCATGCAAATGATGTGAATTTGCGATCCAGGAAGCTGGCAGTCGGCGGTGCAGGACTAGTGTAATCTGCAGAAATGTACTCTGTTAGTAACCGAGTACATTTCTGCAAACTACAAAATGGAGCCATGACAGCTCCAAATAAAAGGTGGATATTATGTAGAAAGCATGCCAATGGACAAATATATGGCCATTGGCATGGAAAGCAGTTGCAAAAATAAAAAAAATTACTTTTTTTTTTTTTAGCCGTAGGGCAGCGGCGCGCAAATGGGATTAGGTAAAAATAAAAAAAACCCTAAAATAAGAATTCTAACCAAAATCACTATTTTGCCATTATAGTCAATGGCAGGCAGAAGACAACATGGCCAGTGAATAGTGGTTGCTAAGGGGGAGGCACAGTGTGGGACCTGTAACTATGCATCAGCAGGCAATCCTATGCAAATGAGGGGAATGATGCTGAATCCCAGATTTCCCCTCAATGCTAGTCAGCACCCAACAGTGTAAGAGCTGGAATAGCTTGGTGCAAGCCTAGGAGTTAGCTGACATCATAGGGGTGTGTGTCAGGCATACCATAAGCAGATTGGAACCCTGTGGCTTGGGTTTGCCCTTAGCTTAGCAGAGCTAAGCAAGGGAGTGTGTCTGAGGCTGCCTAACACTCTTTACATTGCCTAAGTGGGTGTGCGTGCCGCGCACCAGGTTTTAAAGAGAAGGCAAAAAAGTAAAACAGGAAATAGCCGCTCTGTGCACATTTGAACACTGTGTTCGCTTGGAGTGCCTCCAGGCTTACGCAGGAAGGCAATGGGAAGGGAAAACAGAAGTAGGACGGTAATCAGGGAGAACTAGCATAGCTGGCAGGTGAAATGTATCAGAATCAGCCAATTACACAGGCAGCAGACCAGCCCAGCCCAGAACACTAATATAAACTATGTAAACACCTTTCCCTCTGTTTTTTCCCACATACTCTACACCATCGGTGTATACAAGTGGGAAAATTTTAACAAACAAAAACAACAAAATGATAGAGGCTGCAGCAGCTATCAGACATCAACATATGGAAGAGGCTGAGGGTGGTGAGGATGAGAATTCTGTCGACCAACCCATAGTGAGGAGATGGAGAAAGGTGTACAGACCCAGGTTAACCTACTAGGGGCTACATGGGCTGGAGATAGTGGAGCACTATAGGGTGGACAGGGACCTCCTACAGCAAATTGTTGAGCTGCGCCAGTCACACCTGACACACAGAACTAACAGAGGGGAAACCATCCCAGGGGATACCAAGGTATGTGTAGGCCTAGGAATACTAGCCACAGGTACCTCTCAAAGTCCAACTGGGGATATCATGGATATCTCACAGGCATCAGCATCCAGGGTATTCCACCAGTTCCTGGATGCCATGTCAGCACATGCTGGTGAGCACATATATTTCCTCAACAGCCGTGAGGTGTTGGCCAGCAATATGCATCTCTTCCACCAAAAAGCAGAATACCATGAGGTAGTGGGTGCTATAGACTGCATGCACATATGCATTAAAGCACCACCCGGTGAGCAGGGTAGGGTCTACATCAACCGCAATGGCTTCCCCTCCATCAACTGCCAGGTCATGTGCGATGCCCAGGGCATTATAATGAATGTGTGTGCTGGCTGCCCTGGAAGCTATCATGATTCCCACATCTAGCATCTGATGCAGATGTACCAGACATATGCCAATGGGGCATACTTTTCGGTCACCTAGTGGGGGATGCTGGTTATGCACTAGAGCCATGGCTGATGACACCCATCAGAAATGCACACACACCTGAACAAGAACTCCATAATGAGCCACACGCACAGACCAGAATTATAACAGAGTGTTTGTTTGGAATTCTCAAGTCATGGTTCCGGTGCCTGGACACATCCGGTGGAGCCTTGCAGTACTCACCAGCTACATGTACTTAAATTGTCATCATATGTGCCATGCTACACAATATGATCCTGTGGAAACATCTGCAGTAGGGACAGCACGGGGAAGGGCCACACAACCCCTCACCAATGCCAAGGTCTGCACAGGCACAGAGTGGCTCAGAGGAGGAACAACCTAAGCCTTCCCCAGTAGGCAGATGGAGGTGTGCTCAGTATTCCCTGACCTTGGCAAAGAGGCAACTCATAGCACATACACTGAAACAGTAAGGACCCAGGGAATGACACCTCTCTCTGACTTGCAAAAAGGGATGCCAAACATGACACTACCTGTGCTCAACCATGTATAGGGAGTGTACTATGTCCATCTGACATAGGCAGCCCTCTAGCACCATCCTCAGTACTGGCACACCCACAAGGTAAGTCACTCTCCATACCAATTGCTTAATGGAGTAGTATGTTTTGTTACTTGTATCCATGGTATGGATGTGAGCATGTAAGGGAATTGGGTGGCTGAATGGGATGCCAGCAGATAGTAGACACCAATTGTGGCAGCATGAGATCCGTAACAAATACTGGTGTCACCATAGTAGCCAGTACTTCACATGGTGACAAAACACACTGCAGGAAATGTGCTGGGCCACATGTGTGTCCATATGACACACACATGCCAGTCAGGGAGGTTCACATACCCAAAAACAGTCTCAGCCAGCAGGACAGGTATAGACAAACACAAACAAAGGCTGTGCTAAGTTTTCTGAATGATGCTTGTGGATAACCCCCCCCCAGGCCTACACAGACAGACCACATCAGGTCAGGCAGTGGGATGTTAGTTCTGAAGGGTAGGAAGTCAGAAATTGATATGTAGGTCAAGTAAACCTAAGACCTGTAGTACACTGATATGCCTCTAGTCAGCATGATAGGTTAGAATACAGAATGAAATGGAGTACCTGACATACCAATACAGTCATAGCAAATGTGCACAAGTGTCTGGTGTACCCCCCCAATCTCTCTCTTATCTTGTCTTTCAGCTTTTCCCAGTTAGGGGTCGCCACAGCGGAACTCCGGTCCGCTAATGATTGGCAGTAGATTTTACGTACTGGCTTGCCGGGCCTAACACACAACCTTCAACGAAGGAACGCCCATTCACACATTTTGCCACACAGAAGACACTCTAACTGAGAATCGAACGGGCAATGTCTAGCTGTGAGGCGACAATGCTACCGCAGCACCACCACTGCAGTCTGGTGTACCCCCTCAATACTATGTAGAAATGTAGAAACAGTCAGGTGTGCTTGCCCCCGATCCTGTGTAGAAATGTAGAAACAGTCAGGTGTGGCCCCTCCCCCAATCCTATGTAGAAATGTAGAAACAGTCAGGTGTGCCCCCTCAATCCTATGTAGAAATGTAGTAACAGTCAGGTGTGCCCCCCCCTCCAATCTGAGGTAGACATGTAGTAAAATGTATGTGTAGGTATAATACCAGTGGAGCACAGATGACCTGAGGTAACCAAGGTAGCAGGATAGATTGTGGCATTTGTACAATATGCAGGTATGCGTGTGTTAGGTTGGTGTGTGTTTCATATTGTGTGAGAGTGGTCAGTATGTATGCGTGTTGAAGTTTGACCTGGTGGCCATTGACCACTACTGCTGATGACAGGGCCAAGTCCTCACAACTGCAGTGCCAAAGACAATGCTCCCCAGTATAACACATGCTAGCAGTACGCCATTGTAATTGTATGGTGGTAATATGTGTCACCATCTGAAAGATGAAGATGGCATGACTGTTGTGCTAGATATACAAGCAATACACAGGGAAGAGTACCCCAGACATACAGTATATAATGTGTAAATGTGAAATGGACACACCCTTGGAATTGTACATACAGGTATACATCACATTATCTGGGCTTGTAGTAGGGAATACCAATATCGTCTGGCCGAACACTTGCAGATCACAAAGGTGATAGGACTGATGTATTGGGAAATGGCTGATGTCCCCACACAAGCCAGCATAACTGTAATTCCCCATGTATATCTGTGAGTGAGATGTAAGTAGTGTCCGTAGCACCAATGAACCCAACTCACCTAAACACCACCCACATGTACCTCTCCAGTCATATCCCTGCTGTTGGGAAAGGGTACAATATGACCTCCACCTGTGTATGGCAATAGCAAAAGAATGCAGCATGCAGTGCAGGTGTCCCATGCAGGTGTGTCCTTAACTGTAAGCAGCACCCTGCTAGCATCCACACTACCTGATCAATACTGATAGAACGAATTGGCATGAACACCTAACACACCTACCCTGTCACCCCAGGGGAATATACTGTATGGCAGTCTGGGACTTTAGGACTGACAGAATGCAATGACCTGCTACAGCTGGCCTTCATCACCACTAAATGGCCTACAGGTCTCTGCCAAAGGCCTACGTCTCACCCGTGCTGCCAATGTATGTTATGTCATGGTCACCCAAATAACAACATAACACACTCCACATAGGCCATATGCAAGGCCATGTGGACAAACCACAGTAACATGTCTACCATCTCCCACTGCATGAACTATGGACTAAAACCAAAACACAGCTGTGATGAGGTCTGAATATCTCTGCTAACACCAGTACCATGTAGCAGAAGCAGCACATACACAATCACCTGCAGTACACACTACCCCTTGCACAGTTTGACCCCATATTGCCAACTGATCTACAGATATCCTGCAGAAACAGTTTGCTAGCTCTAGTTGTGGAACATGAAGGTCTGCACTGGAGCAGAGACTACCTGGAATGGATCCACACATTCAATACAGAAGGGCATACTGGGCATGCTCACACACTTAAACAAATGAAGCCCATGTCTGCTAACAACAGTGGACCATAATTATCTGACAGTTGCAGATGTTAGTGCATACACTCCTCAGTATGCACCAGTCATGCTTTGCACACACATTGGATAGGAATACACACATATATCCAAGGATAACACACTATAATATGCAAAAAGTACACATACATAGATGTGTGTAAGAGAGTGACAATGACAAAGATCCTTCCATCATGAGGTCTGTCCCACCCAGCACACAGCCAAATGGCTACAACCACATGATGTGTAAATGTCACTCACTGTAGGAATTAGCCACTGGTATCCCTCCGCATTAAAAACTCTGTGGGGCAAATGCTAGCTGTGCAACATGACTGTACAAGGCAGTAGTCATCTAGCAGTTGTATACACGTACCTGAGGACTATAAACCTGTGTGTGCCTGAGTGTGGTGTGTCTACTTCTAGATGAATGGGTTATGGCCCATGCGCACACACTGCCCTGCCAATAGTCCTACTATGACAAGCCTGCTGATGTCATTTAGTTTGAAATACACCTTTAAGGAAAAGAGTAACCCAGTAAAATCTGTGGCGCGTCCTATAACTGTGTAATGCTGTAGTGTGATAAACTAGTTAGGTAAAAGTTCTAATCCCAGATGTGGCAACTGTGTGTGCGTTTGAGTCTGTGCAGGGAACAATGCTTTTTAGGCTAGTCACACTCACTACATTTCAAATGCACTACGTTGGCAAGTCTGCTGATGTCATTCAGTATGAAATACACCTTTGGGAGAAAAATAGCCCAGTAATAAACTAAATAAACTAGTTATGTAGGAGTTCTAATCCCTAACATGGTGTTTGTGTGTGTGTGTGTGTGTGTGTGTGTGTGTGTGTGTGTGTGTGTGTGTGTGTGTGTGTGTGTGTGTGTGTGTGTGTGTGTGTGTGTGTGTGTGTCTGTGTAGGGAGCAATGCTTTTTAGGCTAGTCACACTCACTACATTTCAAATGCCCTACTTTGGCAAGGCTGCTGATGTCATTTAGTTTGAAATACAACTTTGGGAAAAGAGTAGCCCAGTTATCTCTGTGGTGCATCCTGTAACTGTATAATGCTGTAGCATGATAAACTAGTTAAGTAGGAGTTCTTATCCCAGACAAGGCAACTGTATGTGTCTCTGTCTGTGTAGGGAGCAATGCTTTTTAGGCTAGTCACACTCACTACATTTCAAATGCCCTACTTTGACAAGGCTGCTGATGTCATTCAGTTTGAAATACACCTTTGGGAAATCAGTAGCCCAGTAATCTCTGAGGTGTGTCCCATGACTGTGTAATGCTGTAGTCTGATAAACTAGTTAGATTAGCATTCTAATCCCAGCCATTGCAACTATGTGTGTGTGTTTGTGTCTGTGTCTCTCTATCTGTGTAGGAAGCAATGCTTTTTAGCCTAGTCACACTCAGTACATTTCAAATGCTCTACTTTGGCAAGGCTGCTGATGTCATTCACTGTGAAATACACATTTGAGAAGGGAGAAGCCCAGTAATCTCTGTGGAGCATCCTATAATAACATAATGCTGCAGTGTAATATAGTACTTGGGTAGGGGTTCTATTCCCATACATGGCAAGTGTGGATGTTTGTGTGTGTGTGTTTCTTTGTCTGTGTAGGGTGCAATGCTTTTGAGGCCATTCATACTCACTACAACCTCCATTGACCTTTTTTGGCAAGCCTGCTGATGTCATTCCCAGTGAAATACACCTTTGGGGAAGGAATACTCCAGTAACCTCTGTGGCGCATCCTATGACAGAGTAATGCTATAGTGTAATAAACTAGTTAGGTAAGAGTTCTAATCCCAGACATGACAAGTGTGTGCCTGTGTTTGTCATTCATTTCCTGTGTGGAGGTGGCTGTGAGTGCATAACAACTGGACTCATTGTGGAGCAGGTTTTGCAAATTTCTTATATGGTGGCCCTATTATATGTCACAATGTCCACCTTGCAAGGATAACAGATGAGAAATAGCCGAGAGGCTGGGGTGCCAATCCATACCCCTACATGTGACATCAAGGCCTGGCGAACAAAGTTAGCAATGCTTGTATTACCCAGAGAACACTCTCAACCCATGTCTCATACACAAACACACATGCCTTGGCAACAACTGCTATGTTGGTAGTACCCTGTATATTGCCCACAGATAGTAACCATGGTGTGATTGCAGTGAACTACAGAGGGCATGTCACCCTATCCATCAGTACAATAGGCACGTGCATGCAGACAGTGCACCTTCACTATGATCCCCACTGGACACCTGCAACACCTGTAGTGCCATTAAATGTGACTCATAAAGGACACACCATGCCTTAAACACATGCCCTGTATGGACAGATGCCACTGACACCAGGGGATACCTGTATCATGTTATCAATGTAGGTGTAGGGTCAACCTGTTGTGCATTACCAGTTCCCACCACATTAGGCCAGGAATGGCACATCTGATATTAACAGTTTGTGTACACAACTTGGGCCAGACTCTCCAGGTACAGTTTTACATGTCACTGTATATGCATGTGGGACATGTGCACATCCCAGACCATCCATGTCATGGACTAAAGAACACATACATGGCAAGCATGGCACAGAAATGGCCACACACAATAGTTACCCAGGTGACTGGATGGTGAATACAATACCCACCTGTGTGGGCCAATCCAGACACTACACCCCTGAGCCACACTGCAGACCATTGTCATGCAGCTTGATGCCAAGGTATGCCCTTCACCTAGCCTTGTATAGCCTTCTGCCACAGTCAATCACTACACACCCATGAAGCAATGCATGCATGCATGTCAGTACTGGCATCCTGTGTCTCTGTGTGTGGTGTATGATGCTTTCGACCTCATTCACACTCACTACAACTCCCACTGGCATACTGAAGCAGATGTCAGACACCTTCACATACCCTTTGCCCATATAACCTCCGAATAACCCCTGTGGGACATGTGACACCTGCACATTACTGTATTGTGGCAACCTAACAAGTTAGGAAGTGTATTCCTGACCCTGCCAAGTGTGCCAATGTGTGTGTGAGTCCCTGAGAGAGAGGGGCTGTGTTAACACTGACACATGTTCATGTGGACAGACACATGTACTACACCTACCGTATCACTACCATATCACTGTTGCAGATGTCACTCACCATCACATATACTTTTGGACAGCTCCTCAACATGCAAGCTATGTGGCACAATTAATAACTGCATAGACATGTGCTAGCAATATATAATCAGTCAGGGGTTTAAAACCCTGTACGGGTAGGTATGTGACAGAAACATGCTTAGGCTTTACTCTCCCACCCCTTCCCTGACATACTTTGTCTCTGTCTGTCTCTCTCACGCCCTCTCTGGTGGATGTGGTGAACTATACCTGCTTTGCTTAGGCAGCAGCTTGTGTTTTGTAAGTGATGCCCATGATCAGCTGATGGCCTCTGCATGGATTGCAGCCCACCTCTAGCTGATTGCATGTGGAACAGCTGTGGTAACATTTCCATAGTCAATTGCATGGAAACACACTCCAATATCTAGGAACATTATGTTGGCGTTGGGCCTTTTCATTCACTGTGAGCAGGACCTAGATCTGGTGTTTAGCAAACAGCATCACAGATGGATTTGGGATTTACCTCTAACAACATATACTGTGGAAACAGGCCAACACACAGGAGGGGGGTGTGCCTGACATGACTACAGAAGGTAAGTGTTGCTATTCTGCATTTGGAGTAATGTTGCTTTAACAGGGTGTTTGTGGACATGGCTGGTCTATATGTTTTAATACCTGTCATGACAGTGCTATGTTTTTGTGGAAACCCCCATCTGCAGGATAATCTGCAGACTGGGCAGTGTGTGGAGCCTTTTGTTTCTTGTGTTACTCAGAGAACACCTATCTGAGAACTGCAGAAGCATAGTGTGAGGATTGCAGTCAGTACATGGTGACAGCCATGAGAGTTACTGACTTCATATCCCTCATAGGGCATATGTCACAACAAACCCTGGTATGACAGTAAATGTATGAGGTTATCACAGCAACATGCCAATATTGGGGCAGTGTTCTTAGCTCCAGTCACAAGTCTGTCAACTTTTGTACATATCTCCTGCAGTAAGAGGTGCATTTATCGTGTACACCATTATTTATTGACATCATACTTGATAACAAGCCAGTCAGATATCAGACTGCTAGACATGTTATGTATAGTAGGGGTTGTTTCTGAGGACATAGCTTGGCCATTCTGTGGTTGTGTGTACAGTACTGGGGTCTGTTTACCTAGGGTGATTGTCGACAGTATGTGTATTGTGCATACGTACCTTGGGCTGTGCACAGACTGTGGTAGAGGCCATTGTTATTGGTCCTGTTCTATCTGATGTTACATGCTGCTCAAGTGTATGGTACCCTATTGGTTCACATGTCTGTAGGGCCAGACACGCATGTGTCCCATACCACAGACAGCCATCGGACCACACAGTGCCATGACCCAGTGTATGTAGGGTCAGTGTGTGAGTGGCACATATGAGGATGGTGTTTATCAGACAGTCCATACAGTGTCATATTAAGCGTGTGTAACATATGTGGCTGTGGCTGTGTTTACATTGGGTGTGGGTATGCACTTTCACAAAAGTGTCTGTGACTCTGTGCTGTGATGTGTGTAGAGCCCGCTATAATCTCAGTTACATGTGTATTCCCCCATACAAAATGTAGTCCTGTGTTGTGGCAGTCTGCCTGTAGTTTGAACAGTGCTTTGTGACATGACTAGCAGCCTAGTGTAATTACCCAGTGTGCTGATATGTTCAGTTATTTGCAAGACATACAGCTGCCAGGCCACCATAACTGTTGTGTATTTCTGACAAAGCAGTGGGATTCTGCACAGATGTATGTCACTAACTTCTGGGTAGTATGTGGCCATGTGACCCCTGTACCACCAGGTATTATGTGTCAGGACAGACTGGCATGTGTGCATGCATAAACTGTGTTGGTATATGTAATCCAGTATTTACATGATATACCCATGTACATGACTATTAACATCCACATTGGGAGGTGTGGTCCACATGTCTCGCACAAAGGGGATATGTGTACACCTTCTGGACTGACCACAGAGTGCCAGACTGTCCACATATATTGGTCATATCTCTACTGTAGTTCACAGGATAATTACTGTGCTAGCAGTGGTACTGTACTATGATGTCTTTAGGATGCCTGTCAGTAGCCAATGGCGCACATGTTAAAAGCAGATGTGACCTCCCACCCACAACATGTCTGCTAAGTAACTACAGTCTACATATATACCTGCAATACACACATGGCATCCCCTTGCACTAAGAGGTTGGGACTATTAGAGCTGAGATAGGAATCCACTCCATGTTCTGGACATATGGTGAACATTTATATATATATATATATATATATATATATATATATATATATATATATATATAAAATTATAAAATATATATTTATTCATATATCTACATAGATATATACACATATACATATTGACATACATAGAGGGATATATATATATATATATATATATATATATATATATATATATATGTAGATATATATGTATATATATATATATATATATATATATATATATATATATATATACATATATGTAGATATATATGTACATATAACACAAATATATACATATACACAATATATGTCTACAAATATACAGATATAGATACGTATGCACATATACTTATGGATATAACAACATAACACACTCCACATAGACCATATGCAAGGCCATGTGGGCAAACCACAGTAACATGTCTACCATGTCCCACTGCATGAGCTATGGACTTACACCAAAACACAGCTGTGATGAGGTGATAACTATAGGGAAAGCATCAGAGAATGTATGCATAATATATGGAAGAGGATATAATAATAGGGGGGGTGGGATCATGGGCATTATAGAATGTGCAAAGTCCAACACACAGCCATGTGCACATACTATTCCTGGCTTCAAACACAAAAATGGGTGGCTATAATCCTGCCCATAGACCACAATAGGGGTAATGTCCTGACTTATGACCCCTGCCTCTGGGTAACCTGTCTGAATCTGTACAGTTATGAGGTATTGCCACAGCAAGATAAGGCCATACTATCATGTCAATGGATGTACAAGTATGGGATCCTCTTCCATCACTGTACCAAGGTGCCGAACTGGATACACAAACCCAGCAGCAAGTGTCTGCAGCACCCCCCTAAATAATGGCATAACTTGCCATGACTATGTAGGTGTTTGACCACAATACTGGACACAACTGCATTCACCCTGTGTTCCCCAGGACTTCACTGTGAGCAAAAATGTCCATCTGAAAATACTTGAGGCCAAAAACATCACAGTGTATAACAGTACACATGTCTGAATATCTCTGCTAACACCAGTACCATGTAGCAGAAGCAGCACATACACAATCACCTGCAGTACACACTATCCCTTGCACAGTTTGACCCCATATTGCCAACTGATCTACAGATATCCTGCAGAAACAGTTTGCTAGCTGTAGTTGTAGAACACAAAGGTCTGCACTGGAGCAGAGACTACCTGGAATGGATCCACACATTCAATACAGAAGGGCATACTGGGCATGCTCACACACTTATACAAATGAAACCCATGTCTGCTAACAACAGTGGACCATAATTATCTGACAGTTGCAGATGTTAGTGCATACACTCCTCAGTATGCACCAGTCATGCTTTGCACACACATTGGATAGGAATACACACATATATCCAAGGATAACACACTATAATATGCAAAAAGTACACATACATAGATGTGTGTAAGAGAGTGACAATGACAAAGATCCTTCCATCTTGAGGTCTGTCCCACCCAGCACACAGCCAAATGGCTACAACCACATGATGTGTAAATGTCACTCACTGTAGAAATTAGCCACTGGTATCCCTCCACATTAAAAACGCTGTGGGGCAAATGCTAGCTGTGCAACATAACTGTACAAGGCAGTAGTCATCTAGCAGTTGTATACACGTACCTGAGGACTATAAACCTGTGTGTGCCTGAGTGTGGTGTGTCTACTTCTAGATGAATGGGTTATGGCCCATGCACACACACTGCCCTGCCAATAGTCCTACTATGACAAGCCTGCTGATGTCATTTAGTTTGAAATACACCTTTAAGGAAAAGAGTAACCCAGTAAAATCTGTGGCGCGTTCTATAACTGTGTAATGCTGTAGTGTGATAAACTAGTTAGGTAAAAGTTCTAATCCCAGATGTGGCAACTGTGTGTGCGTTTGTGTCTGTGCAGGGAACAATGCTTTTTAGGCTAGTCACACTCACTACATTTCAAATGCACTACGTTGGCAAGTCTGCTGATGTCATTCAGTTTGAAATACACCTTTGGGAGAAAAATAGCCCAGTCATAAACTAGTTAGGTAGGAGTTCTAATCCCTAACATGGTGTTTGTGTGTGTGTGTGTGTGTGTGTGTGTGTGTGTGTGTGTGTGTGTGTGTGTGTGTGTGTGTGTGTGTGTGTGTGTGTAGGGAGCAATGCTTTTTAGGTTAGTCACACTCACTACATTTCAAATGCCCTACTTTGGCAAGGCTGCTGATGTCATTTAGTTTGAAATACACCTTTGAGAAAAGAGTAGCCCAGTTACCTCTGTGGTGCGTCCTGTAACTGTATAATTCTGTAGCATGATAAACTAGTTAAGTAGGAGTTCTTATCCCAGACAAGGCAACTGTATGTGTCTCTGTCTTTGTAGGGAGCAATGCTTTTTAGGCTAGTCACACTCACTACATTTCAAATGCCCTACTTTGACAAGGCTGCTGATGTCATTCAGTTTGAAATACACCTTTGGGAAATCAGTAGCCCAGTAATCTCTTTGGTGCGTCCCATGACTGTGTAATGCTGTAGTGTGATAAACTAGTTAGATTAGCGTTCTAATCCCAGCCATGGCAACTATGTGTGTGTGTTTGTGTCTGTGTCTCTCTGTCTGTGTACGAAGCAATGCTTTTTAGCCTAGTCACACTCAATACATTTCAAATGCCCTACTTTGGCAAGGCTGCTGATGTCATTCACTGTGAAATACACCTTTTGGAAGGGAGTAGCCCAGTAATCTCTGTGGAGCATCCTATAATAACATAATGCTGCAGTGTAATATAGTACTTGGGTAGGGGTTCTATTCCCATACATGGCAAGTGTGGATGTTTGTGTGTGTGTTTCTTTGTCTGTGTAGGGTTCAATGCCTTTGAGGCCATTCATAGTCACTACAACCTCCACTTGACCTTTTTTGGCAAGCCTGCTGATGTCATTCCCAGTGAAATACACCTGCGGGGAAGGAATACTCCAGTAACCTCTGTGGAGCATCCTATGACAGAGTAATGCTGTAGTGTAATAAACTAGTTAGGTAAGAGTTCTAATCCCAGACATGACAAGTGTGTGTCTGTGTTTGTCATTCGTTTCCTGTGTGGAGGTGGCTGTGAGTGCATAACAACTGGACTCATTGTGGAGCAGGTTTTGCAAATTTCTTATATGGTGGCCCTATTATATGTCACAATGTCCACCTTACAAGGATAACAGATGAGAAATAGCCAAGAGGCTGGGGTGCCAATCCATACCCCTACATGTGACATCAAGGCCTGGTGAACAAAGTTAGCAATGCTTATATTACCCAGAGAACACTCTCAACCCATGTCTCATACACTAACACACCTGCCTTGGCAACAACCGCTATGTTGGTAGTACCCTGTATATTGCCCACAGATAGTAACCATGGTGTGATTGCAGTGAACTAGAGAGGGCATGTTACCCTATCCATCAGTACAATAGGCACATGCATGCAGACAGTGCACCTTCACTATGATCCCCACTGGACACCTGCAACACCTGTAGTGCCATTAAATGTGACTCATAAAGGACACACCATGCCTTAAACACATGCCCTGTATGGACATATGCCACTGACACCAGGGGATACCTGTATCATGCTATCAATGTAGGTGTAGGGTCAACCTGTTGTGCATTACCAGTTCCCACCACATTAGGCCAGGACTGGCACATCTGATAATAACAGTTTGTGTACACAACTTGGGCCAGACTCCCCAGTACAGTTTTACATGTCACTGTATATGCATGTTGACATGTGCGCATCCCAGACCATCCATGTCATGGACTAAAGAACGCATACATGGCAAGCATGGCACAGAAATGGCCACACACAATAGTTACCCAGGTGACTGGATGGTGAATACAATACCCACCTGTGTGGGCCAGTCCAGACACTACACCCCTGAGCCACACTGCAGACCATTGTCATGAAGCCTGATGCCAAGGTATGCCCTTCAACTAGCCTTGTATAGCCTTCTGCCACAGTCAATCACTACACGCCCATGAAGCAATGCATGCATGCATGTCAGTACTGGCATCCTGTGTCTCTGTGTGTGGTGTATGATGCTTTCAACCACATTCACACTCACTACAACTGCCACTGGCGTACTGAAGCAGATGTCAGACACCTTCACATACCCTTTGCCCATATAACCTCCGAATAACCTCTGTGGGACATGTGACACCTGCACATTACTGTATTGTGGCAACCTAACAAGTTAGGAAGTGTATTCCTGACCCTGCCAAGTGTGCCAATGTGTGTGTGAGTCCCTGAGAGAGAGGGGCTGTGCTAACACTGACACATGTTCACGTGGACAGACACATGTACTACACCTACCGTATCACTACCATATCACTGTTGCAGATGTCACTCACCATCACATATACTTTTGGACAGCTCCTCAACATGCAAGCTATGTGGCACAATTAATAACTGCATAGACATGTGATAGCAATATATAATCAGTCAGGGGTTTAAAACCCTGTACGGGTAGGTATGTGACACAAACATGCTTAGGCTTTACTCTCCCACCCCTTCCCTGACATACTTTGTCTCTGTCTGTCTGTCTCACTCACTCTCTGGTGGATGTGGAGAACTACACCTGCTTTGCTTAGGCAGCAGCTTGTGTTTTGTAAGTGATGCCCATGATCAGCTGATGGCCTCTGCATGAATTGCAGCCCACCTCTAGCTGATTGCATGTGGAACAGCTGTGGTAACATTTCCATAGTCAATTGCATGGAAACACACTCCAATATCTAGGAACATTATGTTGGCGTTGGGCCTTTTCATTCACTGTGAGCAGGACCTAGATCTGGTGTTTAGCAAACAGCATCACAGATGGATTTGGGATTTACCTCTAACAACATATACTGTGGAAACAGGCCAACACACAGGAGGGGGGGGTGCCTGACATGACTACAGAAGGTAAGTGTTGCTATTCTGCATTTGGAGTAATGTTGCTTTAACAGGGTGTGTGTGGATATGGCTGGTCTATATGTTTTAATACCTGTCATGACAGTGCTATGTTTTTGTGGAAACCCCCATCTGCAGGATAATCTGCAGACTGGGCAGTGTGTGGAGCCTTTTGTTTCTTGTGTTACTCAGAGAACACCTATCTGAGAACTGCAGAAGCATAGTGTGAGGATTACAGTCAGTTCATGGTGACAGCCATGAGAGTTACTGACTTCATATCCCTCATAGGGCATATGTCACAACAAACCCTGGCATGACCGTAAATGTATGAGGTTATCACAGCAACATGCCAATATTGGGGCAGTGGTCTAAGCTCCAGTCACAAGTCTGTCAACTTTTGTACATATCTCCTGCAGTAAGAGGTGCATTTATCCTGTACACTATTATTTACTGACATCATACTTGATAACAAGCCAGTCAGATATCAGACTGCTAGACATGTTATGTATAGTAGGGGTTGTTTCTGAGGACATAGCTTGGCCATTCTGTGGTTGTGTGTACAGTACTGGGGGTCTGTTTACCTAGGGTGATTGTCAACAGTATGTTTATTGTGCATACGCACCTTGGGCTGTGCACAGACTGTGGTAGAGGCCATTGTTATTGGTCCTGTTCTATCTGATGTTACATGCTGCTCAAGTGTATGGTACCCTATTGGTTCACATGTCTGTAGGGCCAGACACGCATGTGTCCCATACCACAGACAGCCATCGGACCACACAGTGCCATGACACATTGTATGTAGGGTCAGTGTGTGAGTGGCACATATGAGGATGGTGTTTATCAGACAGTCCATACAGTGTCATATTAAGCGTGTGTACCATATGTGGCTGTGGCTGTGCTTACATTGGGTGTGGGTATGCACTTTCACATAAGTGTCTGTTACTCTGTGCTGTGATGTGTGTAGAGCCCGCTATAATCTCAGTTACATGTGTATTCCCCCATAAAAAATGTAGTCCTGTGTTGCGGCAATCTGCCTGTAGTTTGAACAGTGCTTTGTGGCATGCCTAGCAGCCTAGTGTAATTACCCAGTGTACTGATATGTTCAGTTATTTGCAAGACATACAGCTGCCAGGCCACCATAACTGTTGTGTATTTCTGACAAAGCAGTGGAATTCTGCACAGATGTATGTCACTAACTACTGGGTAGTATGTGGCCATGTGACCCCTGTACCACCAGGTATTATGTGTCAGGACAGACTGGCATGTGTGCATGCATAAACTGTGTTGGCATATGTAATCCAGTATTTACATGATATACCCATGTACATGGCTATTAACATCCACATTGGGAGGTGTGGTCCACATGTCTCGCATAAAGGGGATATGTGTAAACCTCTGAACTGACCACAGAGTGCCAGACTGTCCACATATATTGGTCATATCTCTACTGTAGTTCACAGGATAATTACTGTGCTAGCAGTGGTACTGTACTATGATGTCTTTAGGATGCCTGTCAGTAGCCAATGGTGCACATGTTAAAAGCAGATGTGACCTCCCACACACAACATGTCTGCTAAGTAACTACAGTCTACATATATACCTGCAATACATACATGATATCCCCTTGCACAAAGAGGTTGGGACATTTAGGGCTGAGATAGGAATCCACTCCATGTTCTGGACATATGGTTAACATTTATATATATATATATATATATATATATATATATATATATATATATTTATCCATATATCTACATAGATATATACACATATACATATTGACATACATAGAGAGATACATGTGTATATATATATATATATATATATATATATATATATATATATATATATAAAACACAAATATATATATAGCACAAATATATACATATACACAATATATGTCTACACATATACAGATATAGATACATAGGCACATATACGTATGGATATAACAACATAACACACTCCACATAAGCCATATGCAAGGCCATGTGGAAAACCACAGTAACATGTCTACCATGTCCCACTGCATGAATTATGGACTAACACCAAAACACAGCTGTGATGAGTTGATAACTATAGGGAAAGTATCAGAGAATGTATGCATAATATATGGAAGAGAATATAATAATAGAGGGAGGGTGGGAGCATGGGCATTATAGAATGTGCAAAGTCCAACACACAGCCATTTGCACATACTATCCCTGGCTTCAAACACAAAAATGGGTGGCTACAAACCTGCCCATAGACCACAATAGGGATAATGTCCTGACTTATGACCCCTGCCTCTGGGTAACCTGTCTGAATCTGTGCAGTTATGAGGTATTGCCACAGCAAGATAAGGCCATTCTATCACATCGATGGATGTACAAGTATGGGATCCTCTTCCATCACTGCACCAAGGTGCAGAACTGGATACACAAACCCAGCAGCAAGTGTCTGCAGCACCCCCTCCATAATGGCATACCTTGCCATGACTATGTAGGGGTTTGACCACAATACTGGACACAGCTGCATTCACCCTGTGTTCTCCAGGACATCACTGCAAGCAAAAATGTCCACCTGACAATACTTGAGGACACAAAACATCACAGTGTATAACAGTACACATGTCTGAATATCTCTAACACCAGTACCATGTAGTACACGCAGCACATACACAATCAACTGCAGTACACACTATCCCTTGCACAGTTTGACCCCATATTGCCAACTGATCTACATATATTCTGCAGAAACAGTTTGCTAGCTGTAGTTGTAGAACACAAAGGTCTGCACTGGAGCAGAGACTACCTGGAATGGATCCACACATTCAATACAGAAGGGCATGCTAGGCATGCTCAAACACATAAACAAATGAAACCCATGTCTGCTAACAACAGTGGACCATAATTATCTGACAGTTGCAGATGTTAGCGCATACACTCCTCAGTATGCACCAGTTGTGCTTTGCACACACATTGGATAGGAATACACACATATATCCAAGGATAACACACTATAATATGCCAAAAGTACACATACATAGATGTGTGTAAGAGAGTGACAATGACAAAACTCCTTCCATCATGAGGTCTGTCCCACCCAGCACACAGCCAAATGGCTACAACCACATGATGTGTAAATGTCACTCACTGTAGAAATTAGCCACTGGTATCCATCAGCATTAAAAACTCTGTGGGGCAAATGCTAGCTGTGCAACATGACTGTACAAGGCAGTAGTCATCTAGCAGTTGTATACACGTACCTGAGAACTATAAACCTATGTGTGCCTGAGTGTGGTGTGCCTACTTCTAGATGAATGGGTTATAGCCCATGCACACACAGTGCCCTCCACATAGTCCTACTATGACAAGCCTGCTGATGTCATTCAGTTTGAAATACACCTTTGGGAAAAGAGTAACCCAGTAAAATCTGTGGCGTGTCCTATAACTGTGTAATGCTGTAGTGTGATAAACTAGTTAGGTAGGTGATATAATCCCAGATGTGGAAACTGTATGTGCGTTTGAGTCTGTGCAGGGAACAATGCTTTTTAGGCTAGTCACAATCACTACATTTCAAATGCACTACGTTGGCAAGGCTGCTGATGTCATTCAGTTTGATATACACCTTTGGGAGAAAAATAGCCCAGTAAGAAACTAGTTAGGTAGGAGTTCTAATCCCTGACATGGTGTTTGTATGTGTGTGTGTGTGTGTGTGTGTGTGTGTGTGTGTGTGTGTGTGTGTGTGTGTGTGTGTGTGTATGTGTGTGTGTCTGTCTGTGTAGGGAGCAATGCTTTTTAGGCTAGTCACACTCACTACATTTCAAATACCCTACTTTGACAAGGCTGCTGATGTCTTTCAGTTTGAACTACACCTTTGGGAATCAGTAGCCCAGTAATCTCTGTGGTGAGTCCCATAACTGTGTAATGCTGTAGTGTGATAAACTAGTTAGATTAGAGTTCTAATCCCAGCCATGGCAACTAGGTGTGTGTGTTTGTGTCTCTGTCTCTCTGTCTGTGTAGGAAGCAATGCTTTTTAGCCTAGTCACACTCAATACATTTCAAATGCCCTACTTTGGCAAGGCTGCTGATGTCATTCACTGTGAAATACACCTTTGGGAAGGGAGTAGCCCAGTAATCTCTGTGGAGCATCCTATAATAACATAATGCTACAGTGTAATATCGTACTTGGGTAGGGGTTCTATTCCCATACATGGCAAGTGTGGATGTTTGTGTGTGTGTTTCTTTGTCTGTGTAGGGTGCAATGCTTTTGAGGCCATTCACAGTCACTACAACCTCCATTGACCTTTTTGGCAAGCCTGCTGATGTCATTCCCAGTGAAATACACCTTTTGGGAAGGAATACTCCACTAACCTCTGTGGCACATCCTATGACAGAGTAATGCTGTAATGTAATAAACTAGTTAGGTAAGAGTTCTAATCCCAGACATGACAAGTGTGTGTCTTTGTTTGTCATTCGTTTCCTGTGTGGAGGTGGCTGTGAGTGCATAACAACTGGACTCATTGTGGAGCAGGTTTTGCAAATTTCTTATATGGTGGCCCTATTATATGTCACAATGTCCACCTTACAAGGATAACAGATGTGAAATAGCCAAGAGGCTGGGGTGCCAATCCATACCCCTATATGTGACATCAAGGCCTGGCGAACAAAGTTAGCAATGCTTGCATTACCTAGAGAAAACTCTCAACCCATTTCTCATACACAAACACACTTGCCTTGGCAACAACCGCTATGTTGGTAGTACCCTGTACATTGCCCACAGATAGTAACCATGGTGTGATTGCACTGAACTACAGAGGGCATGTCACCCTGTCCATCAGTACAATAGGCACGAGCATGCAGACAGTGCACCTTCACTATGATCCCCACTGGACACCTGCAACACCTGTAGTGCCATTAAATTTGACCCATAAAGGACACACCATGCCTTAAACACATGCCCTGTATGGACAGATGCCACTGACACCAGGGAATACCTGTATCATGCTATCAATGTAGGTGTAGGGTCAACCTGTTGTGCATTACCAGTTCCCACCACATGAGGCCAGGACTGGCACATCTGATAATAACAGTTTGTGTACACAACTTTGGCCAGACTCCCCAGGTACAGTTTCACATGTCACTGTACATGCATGTGGGACATGTACACATCCCAGACCATCCATGTCATGGACTAATGAACACATACATGGCAAGCATGGCACAACAATGGCCACACACAATAGTTACCCAGGTGACTGGATGGTGAATACAGTACCCACCTGTGTGGGCCAATCCAGACACTACACCCCTAAGCACACTACAGACCATTGCCATGCAGCCTGATGCCAAGGTATGCCCTTCACCTAGCCTTGTATAGCCTTCTGCCAGGGTCAGTCACTACACACCCATGAAGCAATGCACACATGCATGTCAGTACTGGCATCCTGTGTCTCTGTGTGTGGTGTATGATGTTTTCGACCACATTCACACTCACTACAACTCCCACTGGCATACAGAAGCAGATGTCAGACACCTTCACATACCCTTTGCCCATATAACCTCCGAATAACCCCTGTGGGACATGTGACACCAGCATATTACTGTATTGTGGCAACCTAACTAGTTAGGAAGTGTATTCCTGACCCTGCCAAGTGTGCCAATGTGTGTGTGAGTCCCAGAGAGAGAGAGGGGTTGTGTTAACACTGGCACACGTTCATGTGGACAGACACATGTACTACACCTACCGTATCACTGCCATATCACTGTTGCAGATGTCACTCACCATCACATATACTTTTGGACAGCTCCTCAACATGCAAGCTATGTGGCACAATTAATAACTGCATAGACATGTGATAGCAATAAATAACCAGGCAGGGGTTTAAAACCCTGTACAGGTAGGTATGTGACACAAACATGCTTAGGTTTTACTCTCCCACCCCTTCCCTGACATACTTTGTCTCTGTCTGTCTCTCTCACTCCCTCTCTGGTGGATGTGGAGAACTACACCTGCTTTGCTTAGGCAGCAGCTTGTGATTTGTAAGTGATGCTCATGGTCAGCTGATGGCCTCTGCATGAATTGCAGCCCACCTCTAGCTGATTGCATGTGGAACAGCTGTGGTAACATTTCCATAGTCAATTGCATGGAAACACACTCCAATATCTAGGAACATTATGTTGGTGTTGGGCCTTTTCATTCACTGTGAGCAGGACCTAGATCTGGTGTTTAGCAAACAGCATCACAGATGGATTTGGGATTTACCTCTAACAACATACACTGTGGAAACAGGCCAACACACAGGAGGGGGTGTGCCTGACATGACTACAGAAGGTAAGTGTTGCTATTCTGCATTTGGAGTAATGTTGCTTTAACAGGGTGTGTGTGGATATGGCTGGTCTATATGTTTTAATACCTGTCATGACAGTGCTATGTTTTTGTGGAAACCCCCATCTGCAGGATAATCTGCAGACTGGGCAGTGTGTGGAGCCTTTTGTTTCTTGTGTTACTCAGAGAACACCTATCTGAGAACTGCAGAAGCATAGTGTGAGGATTGCAGTCAGTACATGGTGACAGCCATGAGAGTTACTGACTTCATATCCCTCATAGGGCATATGCCACAACAAACCCTGGTATGACAGTAAATGTATAAGGTTATCACAGCAACATGCCAATATTGGGGCAGTGTTCTTAGCTCCAGTCACACGTCTGTCAACTTTTGTACATATCTCCTGCAGTAAGAGGTGCATTTATCGTGTACACCATTATTTATTGACATCATACTTGATAACAAACCAGTCAGATATCAGACTGCTAGACATGTTATGTATAGTAGGGGTTGTTTCTGAGGACATAGCTTGGCCATTCTGTGGTTGTGTGTACAGTACTGGGGTCTGTTTATTTAGGGTGATTGTCGACAGTATGTGTATTGTGCATACGTACCTTGGGCTGTGCACAGACTGTGGTAGAGGCCATTGTTATCGGTCCTGTTCTATCTGATGTTACATGCTGCTCAAGTGTATGGTACCCTATTGGTTCACATGTCTGTAGGGCCAGTCACGCATGTGTCCCATACCACAGACAGCCATCGGACCACACAGTGCCATGACCCAGTGCATGTAGGGTCAGTGTGTGAGTGGCACATATGAGGATGGTGTTTATCAGACAGTCCATACAGTGTCATATTAAGCGTGTGTACTATATGTGACTGTGGCTGTGTTTACAATGGGTGTGGGTATGCACTTTCACAAAAGTGTCTGTTACTCTGTGCTATGATGTGTGTAGAGCCAGCTATAATCTCAGTTACATGTGTATTCCCCCATACAAAATGTAGTCCTGTGTTGTGGCAGTCTGCCTGTGGTTTGAACAGTGCTTTGTGACATGACTAGCAGCCTAGTGTAATTACCCAGTGTGCTGATATGTTCAGTTATTTGCAAGACATACAGCTGCCAGGCCACCATAACTGTTGTGTATTTCTGACAAAGCAGTGGGATTCTGCACAGATGTATGTCACTAACTACTGGGTAGTATGTGGCCATGTGACCCCTGTACCACCAGGTATTATGTGTCAGGACAGACTGGCATGTGTGTAGCATAAACTGTGTTGGTATATGTAATCCAGTATTTACATGATATACCCATGTACATGGCTATTAACATCCACATTGGGAGGTGTGGTCCACATGTCTCGCATAAAGGGGATATGTGTACACCTCTGGACTGACCACAGAGTGCCAGACTGTCCACATATATTGGTCATATCTCTACTGTAGTTCACAGGATAATTACTGTGCTAGCAGTGGTACTGTACTATGATGTCTTTAGGATGCCTGTCAGTAGCCAATGGCGCACATGTTAAAAGCAGATGTGACCTCCCACACACAACATGTCTGCTAAGTAACTACAGTCTACATATATACCTGCAATACATACATGACATCCCCTTGCACTAAGAGGTTGGGACTATTAGGGCTGAGCTAGGAATCCACTCCATGTTCTGGACAGATGGTGAACATTTATATATATATATATATATATATATATATATATATATATTTATCCATATATCTACATAGATATATACACATATACATATTGACATACATAGAGGGATCTCTCTCTCTCTCTCTCTATATATATATATATATATATATATATATATATACATATATGTAGATATATATGTACATATAACACAAATATATACATATACACAATATATGTCTACACATATAAAGATATAGATACGTATGCACATATACTTATGGATATAACAATATAACACACTCCACATAGACCATATGCAAGGCCATGTGGGCAAACCACAGTAACATGTCTACCATGTCCCACTGCATGAACTATGGACTAACACCAAAACACAGCTGTGATGAGGTGATAACTATAGTGAAAGCATCAGAGAATGTATGCATAATATATGGAAGAGGATATAATAATAGGGGGGTGAGATCATGGGCATTATAGAATGTGCAAAGTCCGACACACATCCATGTGCACATACTATTCCTGGCTTCAAACACAAAAATGGGTGGCTATAAACCTGCCCATAGACCACAATAGGGGTAATGTCCTGACTTATGACCCCTGCCTCTGGGTAACCTGTCTGAATCTGTACAGTTATGAGGTATTGCCACAGCAAGATAAGGCCATACTATCACGTCAATGGATGTACAAGTATGGGATCCTCTTCCATCACGGTACCAAGGTGCAGAACTGGATACACAAACCCAGCAGCAAGTGTCTGCAGCACCCCCTAAATAATGTCATAACTTGCCATGACTATGTAGGCGTTTGACCACAATACTGGACACAACTGCATTCACCCTGTTTTCCCCAGGACATCACTGCGAGCAAAAATGTCCACCTGACAATACTTGAGGCCAAAAAACATCACAGTGTATAACAGTACACATGTCTGAATATCTCTGCTAACACCAGTACCATGTAGCAGAAGCAACACATACACAATCACCTGCAGTACACACTATCCCTTCAACAGATTGACCCCATATTGCCAACTGATCTGCAGATATCCTGCAGAAACAGTTTGCTAGCTGTAGTTGTAGAACACAAAGGTCTGCACTGGAGCAGAGACTACCTAGAATGGATCCACACATTCAATACAGAAGGGCATACTGGGCATGCTCACACACTTATACAAATGAAACCCATGTCTGCTAACAACAGTGGACCATAATTATCCGACAGTTGCAGATGTTAGTGCATACACTCCTCAGTATGCACCAGTCATGCTTTGCACACACATTGGATATGAATACACACATATATCCAAGGATAACACACTATAATATGCCAAAAGTACACACACATAGATGTGTGTAAGAGAGTGACAATGACAAAGATCCTTCCATCATGAGGTCTGTCCCACCCAGCACTCAGCCAAATGGTTACAACCACATGATGTGTAAATGTCACTAACTGTAGAAATTAGCCACTGGTATCCCTCAGCATTAAAAACTCTGTGGGGCAAATGCTAGCTATGCAACATGACTGTAGAAGGCAGTAGTCATCTAGCAGTTGTATACACGTACCTGAGGACTATAAACCTGTGTGTGCCTGAGTGTGGTGTGTCTACTTCTAGATGAATGGGTTATTGCCCATGCACACACACTGCCCTCCCAATAGTCCTACTATGACAAGCCTGCTGATGTCATTCAGTTTGAAATACACCTTTGGGAAGACAGTAACCCAATAAAATCTGTGGCATGTCCTTTAACTGTGTAATGCTGTAGTGTGATAAACTAGTTAGGTAGGAGTTCTGATCCCAGATGTGGCAACTGTGTGTGAATTTGAGTCTGTGCAGGGAACAATGCTTATTGGGCTAGTCACACTCACTACATTTCAAATGCACTATGCGGGCAAGGCTGCTGATGTCATTCTGTTTGAAATACACCTTTGGGAGAAAAATAGCCCACTGATAAACTAGTTAGGTAGGAGTTCTAATCCCTGACATGGTGTTTGTGTGTGGGTGTGTGTGTGTGGGTGTGTGTCTGTGTAAGGAGCAATGCTTTTCAGGCTAGTCACACTCGCTACATTTCAAATGCCCTACTTTGGCAAGGCTGCTGATATCATTCAGTTTGAAATACGCCTTTGGGAAAAGAGTAGCCCAGTAATCTATGTGGTGCGTCCTGTAACTGTATAATGCTGTAGCATGATAAACTAGTTAAGTAGGAGTTCTTATCCCAGACAAGGCAACTGTATGTATCTCTGTCTGTGTAGGGAGCAATGCTTTTTAGGCTAGTCACACTCATTACATTTCAAATGCCCTACTTTGACAAGGCTGCTGATGTCTTTCAGTTTGAACTACACCTTTGGGAAATCAGTAGCCCAGTAATCTCTGTGGTGCATCCCATAACTGTGTAATGCTGTAGTGTGATAAACTAGTTAGATTAGAGTTCTAATCCCAGCCATAGCAACTATGTGTGTGTGTGTGTGTGTGTGTGTGTTTGTGTCTGTGTCTCTCTGTCTGTGTAGGAAGCAATGCTTTTTAGCCTAGTCACACTCAATACATTTCAAATGCCCTACTTTGGCAAGGCTGCTGATGTCATTCACTGTGAAATACACCTTTGGGAAGGGAGTAGCCCAGTAATCTCTGTGGAGCATCCTATAATAACATAATGCTGCAGTGTAATATCGTACTTGGGTAGAGGTTCTATTCCCATACATGGCAAGTGTGGATGTTTGTGTGTGTGTGTTTCTTTGTCTGTGTATGGTGCAATGCTTTTGAAGCCATTCACAGTCACTACAACCTCCATTGACCTTTTTTGGCAAGCCTGCTGATGTCATACCCCAGTGAAATACACCTTTTGGGAAGGAATACTCCAGTAACCTCTGTGGCACATCCTATGACAGAGTAATGCTGTAGTGTAATAAACTAGTTAGGTAAGAGTTCTAATCCCAGACATGAAAAGTGTGTGTCTGTGTTTGTTATTCGTTTCATGTGTGGAGGTGGTTTTGAGTGCATAACAACTGGACTCATTGTGGAGCAGGTTTTGCAAATTTCTTATATGGCGGCCATATTATAGTTCACAATGTCCACCTTACAAGGATAACAGATGTGAAATAGCCAAGAGGCTGGGGTGCCAATCCATACCCCTACATGTGACATCAAGGCCTGGCAAACAAAGTTAGCAATGCTTGTATTACCCAGAGAACACTCTCAACCCATGTCTCATACACAAACACATTTGCCCTGGCAACATCCGCTATGTTGGTAGCACCCTGTATATTGCCCACAGATGGTAACCATAGTGTGATTGCAGTGGACTACAGAGGGCATGTCACCCTGTCCATCAGTACAATAGGCACGTGCATGCAGACAGTGCACCTTCACTATGATCCCCACTGGACACCTGCAACAACTGTAGTGCCATTAAATGTGACCCATAAAGGACACACCATGCCTTAAACACATGCCCTGTATGGACAGATGCCACTGACACCAGGTAATACCTGTATCATGCTATCAATGTAGGTGTAGGGTCAACCTGTTGTGCATTACCAGTTCCCACCACATGAGGCCAGGACTGGCACATATGATAATAACAGTTTGTGTACACAACTTGGTCCAGACTCCCCAGGTACAGTTTCACATGTCACTGTACATGCATGTGGGATATGTGCACATCCATGTCATGGACTAAAGAACACATACATGGCAAGCATGGCACAGAAATGGCCACACATACAATAGTTACCCAGGTGACTGGATGGTGAATACAATACCCACCTGTGTGGGCCAGTCTAGACAGTACACCACTGAGCCACACTGCAGATCATTGTCATGCAGCCTGATGCCAAGGTATACCCTTCACCTAGCCTTGTATAGCCCTGTGCCACTGTCAATCACTACACACCCATGAAGCAATGCACACATGAATGTCAGTACTGGCATCCTGTGTCTCTGTGTGTGGTGTATGATGCTTTCGACCACATGTGCACTCACTACAACTCCCACTGGCATACTAAAGCAGATGTCAGACACCTTCACATACCCTTTGCCCATATAACCTCTGAATAACCCCTGTGGGACATGTGATACCTGCACATTACTGTATTGTGGCAACCTAACTAGTTAGGAAGTGTATTCCTGACCCTGCCAAGTGTGCCAATGTGTGTGCGAGTCCCTGAGAGAGAAGGGCTGTATTAACACTATCACATGTTCATGTGGACAGACACATGTACTACACCTATCGTATCACTACCATATCACTGTTGCAAATGTCACTCACCATCACATATACGTTTGGACAGCTCCTCAACCTGCAAGCTATTTGGCACAGTCAATAACTGCATAGACATGTGATAGCAATACATAATCAGTCAGGGGACATACTTTGTCTCTGTCTGTCTCTCTCACTCCCTCTCTGGTGGATGTGGAGAACTACACCTGCTTTGCATAGGCAGCAGCTTGGGTTTTGTAAGCAATACTCATGATCAGCTGATGGCAGCTGCATGAATTGCAGCCCACCTCTAGCTGATTGCATGTGGAACAGCTGTGGTAACATTCCCATAGTCAATTGCATGGAAACACACTCCAATATCCAGGAACATTATGTTGGTGTTGGGCCTTTTCATTCACTGTGAGCAGGACCTAGATCCGGTGTTTAGCAAACAGCATCACAGTTGGATTTGGGATTTACCTCTAACAACATACACTGTGGAAACAGGCCAACACACAGGAGGGGGGTGTGCCTGACATGACTACAGAATGTAAGTGTTGCTATTCTGCATTTGGAGTAATGTTGGTTTAAGAGGGTGTGTGTGGATATGGCTGGTCTATATGTTTTAATACCTGTCATGACAGTGCTATGTTTTTGTGGAAACCCCCATCTGTAGGATAATCTGCAGACTGGGCAGTGTGTGGAGCCTTTTGCTTTTTGTGTTACTCAGAGAACACCTATCTGAGAACTGCAGAAGCATAGTGTGAGGATTGCAGTCAGTACATGGTGACAGCCATAAGAGATACTGACTTCATATCCCTCAAAGGATATATGTCACAACAAACCCTGGTACGACAGTAAATGTATGAGGTTATCACAGCAATATGCCAATACTGGGGCAGTGTCCGTAGCTCCAGTCACAACTCTGTCAACTTTTGTACATGTGTCCTGCAGTAAGAGGTGCATATATCCTGTACACCATTATTTATTGACATCATACTTGATAACAAGCCAGTCAGATATCAGACTGCTAGACATGTTATGTATAGCAGGGGTTGTTTCTGAGGACATAGCTTGGCCATTCTGTGGTTGTGTGTACAGTAATGGGGTCTGTTTACCTAGGGTGATTGTCAACACTATGTGTATTGCGCATACGTACCTTGGGCTGTGCATAGACTGTGGTAGATGCCATTGTTATTGGTCCTGTTCTATCTGATGTTACATGCTGCTCAAGTGTATGGTACCCTAATGGTTCAAATGTCTGTAGAGCCAGACACGTATGTGTCCCATACCACAGACAGCCATCAGACCACACAGTGCCATGACCCAGTGTATGTAGGGTCTGTGTGTGAGTGGCACATATGAGGATGGTGTTTATCAGACAGTCCATATAATGTCATATTAAGCATGTGTACCATATGTGGCTGTGGCTGTGTTTACACTGGTTGTGGGTATGCACTTTCACACAAGTGTCTGTTACTCTGTGCTGTGATGTGTGTAGAGCCTGCTATAATCTCAGTTACATGTGTAGTTCCCCATACAAAATGTAGTCCTGTGTTGTGGCAGTCTGCCTGTAGTTTGAACAGTGCTTTGTGACATGCCTAGCAGCCTAGTGTAGTTACCCAGTGTACTGATAGGTTCAGTTATTTGCAAGACATACAGCTGCCAGGCCACCATAACTGTTGTGTATTTCTGACAAAGCAGTGGGATTCTGCACAGATGTATTATCACTAACTACTGGGTAGTATGTGGCCATGTGACCCCTCTACCACCAGGTATTATGTGTTAGGACAGACTGGCATGTGTGCATGCATAAACTGTGTTGGCATATGTAATCCATTATTTACATGATATACCCATGTACATGGCTATTAACATCCACATTGGGAGGTGTGGTCCACATGTCTCACATAAAGGAGATATGTGTACACCTCTGGACTGACCACAGAGTGCCAGACTGTCCACATATATTGGTCATATCTCTACTGTAGTTAGCAGGATAATTGCTGTGCTAGCAGTGGTACTGTACTATGATGTCTTTAGGATGCCTGTCAGTAGCCAATGGCGCACATGTTAAAAGCAGATGTGACCTCCCACACATAACATGTATGCTAAGTAACTACAGTCCACATATATACATACAATACATACATGACACCCCCTTGCACTAAGAGGTTGGGACTATTAGGGCTGCGATAGGACTCCACTCTATGTTCTGGACATATGGTGAACATTTATATATATATATATATATATATATATATATATATATATATATATATATATATATATATATATATATATATATTTATATATATAGATATATATACACATACATATATATATATATATATATATATATATATATATATATATATATATATATATATATATATATGTACATATAACAAAAATATATACATATACACAATATATGTCTACACATATACAGATATAGATACATATGCACATATACTTATGGATATCTACATATATATCAACAGTAATAGGTATATCTGAATTTGGGTCTACTTCATTTGCCCTAACTTCCAAATGACTGACAACCATTTGACTGAGACCAAATGACTGAAATTTCATTTGACTGACACTTCATTTGACTGACAAGTATTATTGGCAGTCTCCAAGTAAATGGAATATGTCCCCTTCCCCACTGGACCCTGGAGTTAGAATATATAGTTAGGGGGGGGGTATGGAGGCACTTTTGTTTTACTAAGCAATATTAAAGCAAAACCAAACAATATAATATGAAATTAAGTGGGGGGCTTTGCACCTCACACCCCCATTGTGGGGGGCTGTGCCCCCCACAACCCCTCTAACTATATATTCTAACTCCAGGGTCGCACTACATTGGAGAAGGGGACATATTCCATTTACTTGCCTTACAGTGCTCTGGAGACTGCCAATAATACTTGTCAGTTAAATGAAGTGTCAGTCAAATGAAATTTCAGTCAAATGGGTCAGTCAAATGGGTGTCAGTCAATTGGAAGTTAGGGCAAATGAAGTAGACCCCTGAATAGATATGTATGCACATATAGCTATAGATATATATATATATATAGCAACATAAATAAGTATATCTGTACACATAGAATGTGCATGCATATATATCTATATATAGATCTCTCTCTCTCTCTCTCTCTATATATATATATATATATATATATACACATATATATGTGTGTGTGTGTATATACAAATAGATCTACACATGGTCATCTGTATAATGCACTATACAGATGTGTAGAAAGACATATGTATGAATATACATCTGTATGTACATGTAGACATATATCAACATATGTATATGCATATATATCCATATTCCTGTCATGTGTATACATCATGGTTGTGTACACCTTCCCAGATGTATCTCACTGTATGTATCTGATATGTGTACATTATGATATAACAACATATGTGATGCAACAGTAATATCAATAACAAGTACTACACAATTGTAGAAGTAAAAGCAATTGTTCAACACTAATCAATATGTGTATTGTCAGATATATTGGAAAAAACAACAGCTGTCTTCACAGTGGTCATGACATAGTGGTTAACTGTTGTGACTATAGTCTACAGGGTCCTGGGTTCAAGAACTGCAAGGGCTGTTTATTTTGTTGCTGGGCAGAACAAGTGCTGTTAGATACAGGGTGGTTAAAGGCAGTTTTGAGCAGCTTTAAGTGCGTTTGCGTGAAGCTAAGCAGTGCTAAAGTATGGTTAAAGGTATGGGCGCTTACACCATGTGCTCTTCACTTACTAGTGCGCAATTATGCTTAGCTGTTATATTGGAGCAATGTTGACACCTGCTAAGAATGGCTTAGCCCTGGTAATCAGTTCTCACCACCTAGTCTGATAACATAGCAGGGTAATGACATCTGTAATAAGTGTATGTAATGCCATGTACAATACATGCGCCTATGTGCTGTCATTACAGTAGCAATAGGTGTGAGTGTCCTGTCTGGGGCACACAAGTATATGAGGCCTGTACAGCACTGTTATCCATGTGAATGTGTTACATACAGGGGTAGTATCCCAGGGTACATGTTGTCACACTGGCATGTAGTGTATTATGGCGGTACTACTGTTGACAGTGCTTTCCCAGGCAAGAGTAGAGTGCTAAATGTAGTACTGACAACAAGCACACCTGCAGGCATAGCTGGACTCTGAGGCCTACCTGTTGTGTCCCTGGGGTGTGAGCTGTGTCACAGTATATATATCCCCTACTGGATAATGATCCGATATGTGGAATGTAACTGTAGACTACCGTCTGTACAGCACATGTTAGTGAGGGCTTCCAACATGTAGTTATAGCATACATATTGTTGTCAAACATCTATTTGTTGACACATTCATCCTACTGCATAGCTAGTTGTCAAGCTAATGACTGTCAGTCCCTGTACAGATGTGCAGATGGCAGGTATCCAGCTGGGATATGTACAGGCAACCTATGCTTGATTGACACTGACATGTCTGCCCAGCTGTGTAAGAACTGGCACATATAGAAGACAACACCCTATACACACCACATGTCATGGGTACCTCCACTACACTACCACAGTCAACAGAACATGCTTCAGTACAGGTTTCCATCATGGACACTAACATGTGTTGTAATACATGTTGCATTCATGTCAACTGGATAACCTCATTGGCCATGTGCAGTAGACACCCAGAGGATTGGCTGATGCATGTCACTCTCACCCTGAAGGTCACCACAATGGTGTCTGTCGATAGATTGCCTGCTGTTACATGGCAGGTGGCAGGATACTACTGTACACATATCCCCTACACAACCTATCTCTCCATGGACAATAGCCAGGTACACAGCTATGACCACCTGCAGTGATGCACCCCAGTACTGACACATGTGTGCCTGTGCATTACTGAGGATAGCAGTGTCTGTGTGTTAGTACACCTGTACTTCGGAATTCCATGAGGGCCTTCACAACCACCGCAACACTCATTGCCATAGTCAGTTGTGGTTGCCACTGTATGGGACATTACATGTACCCTGTTATGCTCCTCTCCCTACTGGCTACACAAGCCTTGCAGTACCAGCACAACAGTGATGTACAAATGGTTAAATACACATGGGATACCCATTGAGTTCTGGCAAGTGTGTGTATGTGTGCATGCTGTATATCTGTAGGGTATAGCATTCCGAGGCCACATACTCCTATTACAATACTCATTGCCACACAGTAGTATATAGGTGAGGCATGACAATGCAGCACCCTACTATGCCTGTGGCATGTGCATTAGATGCATATCCCTGTAGTACCACTGTTGGGATATACAATGGGTAGTATCGCACTTGTGGGCAATGTGTGATGGTGGGTATGTCAGAGTGTCATTATGGGTTCTGGGGAGTACAATATCCACTGAGGCATGAGGGTGCTGTGTACACTGTCATTACACCATGGTACACCCAGTATATGCCCCATGTAACACTTTATGATGACCACTGTCACCATCAACCATACAGGTAACTGATACCACAATCCAGCCATGTTATGCATGTGCTGTGTGCAGCCTACCTGTAACACATTGGAGAAATGGTCAAGTTAGTGAGCAGTGATAAGCCCAGGACTCTCGGATGTGTGTCTGCCTGTTATGTGTCTGTTAATGTGTATATGATGGTATGTCACACTATGTATTGTCCACATGTCTGGGGATGTTTTGCATGTTACATGCAACCCAAATAAGATGGTCTCCACCAAAAAAAGGAAGCCATTCTGGTGGTCCCCTGCCATAAACAAACTTTACAACAAAAGGAAGAAACTGTTGGAGAAAAGAGGAAAATCTCAGGATGCAAAAAAGTCCCTTACCAGCCTCAGTAAGAAGCTGAGATCCCTCATAAAATCCTCCAAATCTAGTTACAAAAATAAAATCGCCAAAGCTTCCAAAGACAACCACAAGGCATTCTATAACTATGTTAAGAATCTAAATGGCAGTGCTCAGATCTGCTCTGAGCTACAACAGAATGGCATTAAATATACTGATCCCAAGGATATTGCCAATATCCTGGCAGATCAATTCAGTGCCAACTTTACCCCCTCTCACCCCCTAAATGGCCCATCTCAATACTGGAAGATTGACAAATTCCAGTAATAACGGCCACACAGGTATAAAACGCACTCTCCAAAGCTAAGAATACAGCATCCATGGGACCAGATGACATCCCGGGCTGTGTACTACATGAACTACAAAATGACCTGGCACCTCACCTAAGTGTCATGTTTAATCATAGCCTCACCTCAGGCTTCATGCCCACTGAGTGGCACACAGCTACAGTTATCCCACTCCACAAGGGGGGATCTACCTTGGATCCTGGGAGCTACTGCCCCATCAGTCTGATGAGCCTGATCTGCAAGGTCATGGAACGTATTCTCATGGAACTTATAAACAAAGACATTGGCAACTTTCAAACACTGGACACCACCCAGTTTGGGTTCATGAAGGGATGATCTTGTCTTCTGAACCTGATTGACTTCTTCAAATCAGTCTCCAGAGCTGTGGACAAGGGTAAGGCAGCCCACACAGCCTGTCTGGATCTTGCCAAGGCCTTTGACACCATCCCCCACTTTGGAGTCATAGATAGACTTACCAAGCTGGGCATTAATCCCTATGTCACTCGATGGGTTGCCAACTGGTTTACTGACAGCACCCACAATGTAAAAGTAGCCGACTCCAAATCTAGCTCCAGTCAAGTGACAAGTGGAGTATCTCAGGGATAAGTCCTGGGACCGCTCTTGTTTGGCATCTACTTCTCTGAAGTACAGGCCACCACTAAGGGACTCTGGCTAACAAAGTTCACAGATGACTGCAAACTGGGAGCCATTATTGAATCCCCAAATGATGTGGATACTCTACAAAAAGACCTTACAGAAACAGATGCTTGGTGCCAGAGCCATGGGCTCAAGCTCAATGCCAAGAAATGTATAGTTATCCCTTTTGGGAAAAAACATGTACCTGTGAATTACCACATAGGTGGCAGTACACTAAACACTGAAAGTGTGATAAGAGACTTAAGGACATGGGTGGACAGTGGTCTCACCTTTGATAACCACATCACCACAATAGTCAAAAAAATCCTTCTATGTGCACACCTCATCACTAAGGGCTGTTCATCCAGAAAAAAGGAGGTCATTGTCCCACTGTACTCATCCCTCATTAGACCCATTATACAATACAACACCCTGTTTGGTATGTACCTCTCAAGACATCTGCAACAACTGGAAAGGCCGCAGAAATACCTCACTAAAAGAATCACAAGCCTAAAGCAGATGCCCTACTCTGACCTCTTTAAAAAACTCCATCTATACTCTGTCGCATATCATCTACTCAGAGGCAATCTCTGCTTAACATAAAAGGCCATGTCAAACCCAGAGCTTTTGGACATTCTACAGTTAAAGAAATCCCAATCAATCAGAGCCACACGCTGCAGGGATCTAAACCTTGTCATCACAATAAACAAAACATGCTGGAGGGATAGGTTCCGGACTCAGAGACTCCCCAGACTCTGTAATAGACTGCCCATACATGTCAAGCAGAGGGCCTCTTTGGCCCTCTTCAAAAGGAACCTTGATGATTGGATGGGAGAAAGGAAATTCTCCCCAGGGATCACGTCAGTCTCCCTGCTAGACAGGGGTCTAGGGAAGTAAACAGTGTGGGAAGAAATAGCCAGGGAATTGTTATGGCAAGGCTTTTATAGGCCTTGGGCCGATAGCCTAGTACCAACCTATGAACCTATGAACCTATATACAACCGTTACATCCCCCATTAGCATACTGTACATGTCTGGGGATGTTCTGCATGTAACATGTAACCTGGAACACACCTCACCCTAAACGCTGTGTTGTGTGTGCAATGAAAGCCACACTGTTCAGTAGCACTACATACCTAGGTAGGGGTCTAGTCCCAGTGTTGCCAGGTAAGAGTGTGTGTGTATGTGGATGGGTATACATCAGGTTGCAAATTATACACATCCCAGCAGGTCACCTGTCCATGTGGCACAGGCAATAACTGTTATACAAACCTGTGACATGTGTTCAACTATACCCCGGATATGTCACAGCCATGGTGTCACCACAGTGCCATACCCCTTGTGGAATATAACTGCAGACCATCCTCCTGCTGACAGATGTACACCTACAACACAAATGGATAACATTATGGGGACCACAATCAACCAGTGTTACTAAAAGCTATAATGCATCATTGCTGGACAGCTACACTACCTGACATGTATGCATTAAACATTACTCCTGACAACATGTTACACTGCAGTACTTTGGTACACTGTAGTACAGTCACTGTGTGCATCAGAACCATATTAGCCTGCCCCTACATCAATGTTATGGATGACAGGGATGTGGCACAGGTATCATCATATGCTCACGGTGTGTTGTTGGTTTGCCAGAAGCCGAGGGTGTGCCATACTTTTGACACCATTTGTGTGGGTGAGGGGTTTAATGAGTTGAACTGGGCATGGTGATGTGGTGTGTGTAGGTATGGGGTCACCCTAGGTGTGTTTAAATAGTGTGTGGGTATGCATGCACACAGTTCTGCCATGTGGCTGCCCTATACAGGTGTTTATGGATAGCTGCAAACCATACCTGGCAGGGTGTGCAGTTCACCACCTCCAGCCATGGACACATGGACTGTGCCTGCCAGGGGTCCCATGGGCATGTCCAGGTACAGGCCTTGATGTGCTACTCTCACTTGATGATGACAGATGTCCGCTAGAACCAGGTCCCTCCTGGGACTGGCCAGGACCACATGCTCATGGCCTGCTGTGGTGTGGTGTGGAGAGCACCCTCCCTGCAGTGCCGGGGCTGGTACTACCACTACAGGAGTGTCTTGGTGTCCTAGCACGTCCACGTTGACCACCAGCTGTTGGTGATGCTAGCCTATGTCCACGCGGCAATCGCCACACTCCCATCACATGTTCAAGCACAGACAAACCATGGTCGATGAGGCCCATCATCTCACCAGACCGTCTATTCATGACCTCAGTATAAGCACGGAGGGCACCAAACAGTTCATGAAAGTTGTCACTTGCAGATGTGAGAGCAGCCCTCTGCAGCCTCAGGCCCTGTCTGGTGTACAGTTCCATACATGCCTGCAACCCCATGACAGCCTGAAACATGCATCTGGTGGTACCAGTTGTAGCGCATCTGCCAGGGGCATAATGACCAGCGGCCCTACCACGAGCACCCTGGGACATCTGACTATGTGGTGCCCTGCTGGACATCTGGCTATGCCTGCTGTGACCAGACACAGTAGGCATGGATACCACACTCTCCTGGACACTGCCACCAACCATCCGCTATGGACACTGGTGATGGGGTATGTATAGGCACTGAAACTGTGTGCGGAGTTGGCGTGGCTAAGAGGGGGATGTCAAATGATGGTGCTGTTTTGGCCCCTGACATTCCCGCCTGTGCTTCAACAGTACTATCATCATCTTCGGTGTCTGTATGGACACCAACATCAGATTGCATGTAGGAGGGACCCTGACCCACCTCGCCACCTGTGGGGGAAAACAAGAAATGCACTTTAAGACCTGTACAGCATTGCATAACAGTACACACACACACACACACACACACACACACACACACACACACACACACACAAAACCTTAATACCTACCTGTCCGTGACTTTACAGACAGTCCCACGTTTATTCCCATATGTTCCCCATCCTGCATCACTCTCGGTAACATACACTCATTAATACCACTCATTAACATATCATTCCTCTAAATGCCTAGACAGGTGATCAGAACACAAGACCTGTTACTCCATTACCTCCTTGACCTGAGTGGAGTGGTTTTACATGGCCTCACTGCTGTCATTACATGTTTACCCTATGTATGCTTAGTCATCGTGAGCATGACTCCTATATGTGTGGGGCTACTATGTTCACTCCATAATTTCATGCACTGGAGTGTCATGTGTAAGTATTGCTCAGTACATTTCAGATATGCTGCTCAATCAACCTATCATGTGACAACTGTAATATATGGATGCACTCCCTGGTGTTGTCTAGTAATTCCCCAATGCATCTGTAGTGCTGCATACGTGGGTTGTCAGTCACCTCTCTGCTGAATGCGATATTAAGGGTATACCTGGTATCTACTTTCCATCCCAATGCATGTTCCATGCTACAGACCTTATTATACTATCAGCTGTCCTGTGATTACATATCAGACAAGTATTCCTGGTGTGTCATGTGTCAGTCCATGTCCATTTACTGCACAATCCCAAAGGGAAGTACTGTTGTATGAACAACCCCACAATCACACATGTGCATACATGGACACCCACACAAACACATCCACATGCACACACACATCCTACATGCATCAACCTCCCTCCACTTCACCAGAGTGACCCTACAGACAAAATAACCACCCACTGACACACACACACACACACACACACACACACACACACACACACACACACACACACACACACACACACACACACACAGGTGAGGTTGCACAAAGATAGTACACACAGTCCTCCTATTACCCATCTGTCAACATGCATAACATATGGTACACAACAGCATGCAGTGCAGCTGTAGTCAATCCATGCTAGCAGCAGTATACATGTGTGTGATGCATGTGCTGTGTTAGTAGGTGATGCTCCATCCCCTGGATACCACTGCACCCATGTACACAGTATTGCTGTGCACCTGTTCAGCACCCTGCCATGTACTGTGCACCAAACCTCACAGGTGTACAACCCATTGCTGAATATGTAGTACTGTGTCAGTTATGTCAGCTCTAATGCTCACAGCCCCTATGTTTTTCAGCAATACATACCTAGGATAATATGTGGACAGATGTCATTTGTGAATGCCTGATATCTGGTTTACAGATCTCAACATCAGCAGACCATGTATGACTAATCCAATACTATTACACTGACAACCATCAGACCATACTGTGGCTATGGGGAGTGTACACACCCTTATTGATATGATGCTCCCTTCCTTGATCTGCCTTGGGACCACATCACTGCATATATTAACAGTACATGAGCCCGATATGTGACAGATGTCCTGTACATTCACATGCAGTATCTATGGAATGTGTTAGGTGTGTGGATGCTGACCACGATGCACTGTGTGTGCATATGTGTGCATACCCTTATCATGATGGTTTGTTACACGTATTGTTGTATGTACTATAGTAGTCACTATTCCTGGCAGGGGTATACTAGCATGAGCCATCTGCATTTGCCAGTGTATGATCAGTATGCCCTACACATGTCCCCCAAATCTGCATGATTGCAAGGTCTACTCATGGGCACATCCCTTGGTGTTCACACACTGCCGTCACTATTGCTGTGGGGTAGGGTTATGTCTGCCACAGTTCCTGAATCTGACTGTGTGCAGATACAGCCATTCTTAGCATCCTTAGGATCCCTGCTGCAGTGCTCTGGTGTGTCATGCTGAGACCCCCTCCCCACCTTCAGCCTTTTTGCAGATGCTTGACAAGTAAGGCCTACAAATGTGTGTCAGTTTGCAGTGTCCCATACACTGAATACCATGTGTTACAGCCTAGTCCCAGCTAATAATGTGGACCACAGTAATATGTTATGCCATAGTGTAAATCTGTAACAGTTGCCATTGTATTACTGATATATACACTGTTGTTGCACTGTATATGGGTGATGTTTCACACATGTCCCTTCTGTAGGCCATGTGTCCCACCATTATGTTAATCCCTGTGGACACATTTCACAATGACAGGATGTTAGTTATCTTGCAGGTGTCTGACATACCTTTCCAATACCCCATCATGGTCACCACTATGATGCAGTGTATTTAACAACAATGATAACGTGAACATGTACAGCATGCATTCTGGGCAGGTGTGTTAGATGTGTGCATGGAATGTACCATAGCCATTACATGCCCGGTGTATTGGCAAGCATCAACATAAACCATACTCACCAGCTACAGGCTGCTTCCTTGGTGGTATACCGGAGGGACCTACCTAAGAGGGTGAGAGATGCGAAGTCAATGGCCACACCTCTGACATTGCTACAGGGTGGATGCAGCATTGCAGTGCATCAACAGTACATGTCCAGAATACTGCCACATATGCACATCTGTTTATTACTACTATGCAGCAACAATATATATATATATATATATATATATATATATATATATATATATATATATATATATATAAAACATGTCATATATGCATGATCTACCTGTACAGATGTGGATGCATATGCAACAGTAGTCTACTGATGTGGCCTTTGGCCTTACCTGCACGCTCCTCAGCAGGTGTGTGGGAAGCACCCACCTCCACAATGGTGTCTGGCAGTTGTTGGCTGTGCAGACGGGGAGGTGCCATGAGGCTGGAGAGGAGCTCCTCAACACGTGTTGGAAGGGATGGATGTCATGGTCCCCTCTGGTTGCAAGGTGATCCCCCAGACTGCAGCAGCACATCGATGGGCATTGTGAAGCAGGTCAGAACAATGATGCTGGAACTGCTTATAACTATGGTTATCCAGTCTGACATCATTGACCCTGTGGACTAGGTCAGTCTACAGAGTGGTCCACTCCTACTACTCATGGGTGGCCCGGCCAAACAGGAAAGGGTAGTGCTGGATGAGATAGTTCAGCACTATGTAATTTTCAGCTGCTGAATAAGCAGGGAGCTGTTCATGTGACATCTTGCCTGAAAGACATAAAGATGGAAACAGGTCTGAGCAACTCATACAGCAAGGTTACCATAGTTCTTAATACACATCTCTGTCAACCCACCCACCATATCAGCAACAACAGACTGTACACACAACTCAATAGGTATGGCTACAGCTTACCTACCAGTGGGACATATTTTATTGTACCACACTTTGTGCTATGTGCTTGTAGCCATTTTCCTTGTGTAGACACTATCATTGCTGACCAGTTATGGACTATTCATCTGCATGCCATTATCAGGGCCACTATGGTTCCATATATGCCTGTAGTATGCTTGCTATGTGATTGCTGAACATCTGACATTCTGTGGTTTTTGGGGATATCTATGCATGCTGTTGGATATGTTCCGGGATTGTGTAGACTATTACTGCCCACATATGTTCTATAACAGTGACACAGTAGCATGTTTAGGGAATATTTGCCAGCAGAAACACCTCTCCAAACTCATCAGGCCATGTTACCAGGCCACATCACATGTGGGACCCACCCTGGGGCCTCCTCATGTACTGGTCCAGCACTACCTTCAGGTGGAACCACCTCAGGGGATGTTGCCCGCCCAGAGGCACACAGACATGATCCTGTCCCCCAAGGTCAGGTCCAGGGTCTTTTCCATAGCAGGCTCCACAGACACATGTGGGATGTGGTACATCACCTTGAGCCACCCAGTACAAATTCACAGTGTCTACATGATTCTCCTGCTCAGCCTCCAGGCCAGGCACCTTCAGGGATGTGGACTGATGTTGTGAGTAGCAATGGGTGGGTGGCTTGTGCTTATTGTTTCCATATTGGGGCCCATGGGGCTTCCACATCACAGACCACATACACATCATCGATGGTGTTTACCCACCACATGTGTCATATACCTCCCCTGTAGGCTGTCCTCTATATCTACGAACCCGGACCACCTCCACAAATATACCTGCCATACTTCCCCATATTCCCATTCCCTACTTCACAGACAAGGGCAATGTGGTCCCAACAATGGGTTCACATGTGACATACCCATCCACGTTGCACACATTTACAGCTGTATATATCTGTGTGTATTGCTATGTGTGCTGTTCCCTCACACGTAGCATGCAGCACTGTGGTGGTAATATAGGGGACATGGATTTACATACATATATGTGTGTATGTGTTTGTATATATGTAGACATGTGCATATAGAAATATGTCTATATATGTGTAGATATATATGATGTATATATGTGTTTATATATATGTCTATATATGGGTATCTGTATCTCTGTATATATATATATATATATATATATATATATATATATTGATATATAGATATATACACATATATATATATATATATATATATATATATATATTGATATATAGATATATACACATATACATACCTATATATGGGGTACATTCAGACATCAGGTCCACAATCTCAAAACTCCTTCCTGCACAACTGCACTGTTCTGCCTTGCTACAACACAGACAGGTGCCACATATGGACACAGCCTGACATTAGGGGGTATATATAGGGCCAGATTGGAGATAACCCTATTGCACACCTATAGCATTTTAGCATGCTACAATACATGTTAACTTGAGTGACCTGCAACTGGTAGGCCGTGGAACCCACATGTCCATCATTATGGCATTACTTCCACCAC
>NC_056739.1:446106723-446221723 GCF_019279795.1 Protopterus annectens
TACCCTATTGCCTTACTTTGGACAGTGGTATGGCTGTCAACAACTATATACATGAACTGGTTTTACCTGCAGTATACATGTCTTACATGGTATACCTGTGGAGGAATTGTTTGTTAACACTAAGTAACTGTTTCTACACGTACTCCAAGATTCCAGGTTGATGTTATGCACATACATGTCCATCTTTTTGCACAGACTCTGGGCATGTCTTGACCACATGCAGGTGAACCGGGACATATTTAGACTAATGCCCTCTTAAACCTTTAGTGACTTACAACACTCTTATAAAGGATTTCCTAGACAGTTATATTATGTAACACAGTGTGGGTGACATTGATGAGTGATACCTTATTATCAGAGCAACTGCAACACTCACAATGCCGTACAATACCAGAGTAAACAGTACCAATACAGGGTATCCATCTTTTATTTCTAGGCACAGTGTTCATATCTGACGGCTCTTTGGGAGCAATGTTTGTTAGTACTACCTGAATGTTGCCACACAGATTACCAGATTCCACAGTAGTATTATGCACATACATCTCACTCTGTTACTGTACACACTGTGGTCACAGCTTGACAACATGGGGTGTAGATGGGACATACTTGGCTTATTACTCTCATAACATTTTGGGGAGTTGCTAGAGTGACAGGTTTGTTCTTAAAGATGTGTCACAATTAGTTGTATTTCTTGTTTTCTTCCTAAACGCCTGGGATAATCCCACTGATTTCCCAGGGGGACAGGGTGACAGGGAGCAGATATGGGCCAATTTGCTGGATATTCTGGACATATCTGTACAGTTATGGGGTATGATTCTGTATGCAGCCTACTACCCCTCCCAGGATTCAAACCATGGCTGTGTGTGCTAAAAATACAACAGTTCACATCTCAGTTGTGTGCTATTTGGATTTTGCTGTCTGTTTTTTTCACTGTTTTCTGTCTATGCTCTCTCAGTTGTACTATATGACCTCTTGGGATTACACCAGTCATATACAGACATTCCTACACATTGTATTTATGTTGCACAGTTTGGGTAATAGTGTTTAATACAACAGTACTATTAAGTGATTGCAAATCTACATTACCATATGATACCAGAGTAAACACATGCAGTCCAGCATTTAGACCTTTATTGTCAGGCTATTATGCTTTTATTTACATACAACCTACATGAGACTCTTCCTGCCATATTCTCTGGTGTATGCAGTACTTGCCTTAAACAATACAGGTTTTATACATGCAATTAACTTACTACTACTTTTAGTTTTATTTCCTATGACAGTACATGCAAGAGTATTACTAACCTACCTCACGTCGCAACAGCTGCAAGCGACATCCATGGGCCTCCTGGTTCGCAGCCTGCTCACTTGCCACTGTGAAGGATATACCATAATATACATAAGCTGCAATTATTAAACAGGTAGCGGAGTGATACTTACACATGGCTGGGACCTCCCCTGTCCTCCTAGCCTCTTGGATCCACTGATCCAAGAGATCACCCTTTCACCGCTTCAGGTCGGCATAGTGATGCCTGACCTGCTCACCAGTTCGGGGTATGCCAGTGGCACAGGTGAGGTCATGGGTGAGACAGTCCCTGGCTTCTTCTTTATATTGGGAACTTTGGTACTGGCCCTGCAGTAGTCTCTGCTAATGGTCTTTCACAAGGAGTACTGCCATGACTCTGGACTCCTGGATGCCTCAGCACTGTGCCTGAAAATGCACACCCTCTCCCATTCCAGACAGTGCCTACAAGGGGAAGCTACAACCAGTTATGAGATGTATTCCTGCCTGTTGGGTTTAAATAGGGCTGATTTTGTGCACTTTGCTGTGATTGGACAGTTTTGAAAAGGCTAAGCTATGGGCAAATCTGCTTACCTAAGGTTGGCATTGCTTAAAGGGGTATACCAAGGGGCAAATTGAGTTAGCTGGCCTACACATTGCTTACGCCTAGTAAGCTGGGCTGTACAATGTTTAGCGTTGCTTAATTTTTAATCTGCATACTATTTGCTTTTGGCATTGCTTTATTATTCATTACATGTTATATATGTGTTTGGTATCCTTGATTCATGTGTACATACACAGTATTGGGTCCTTGTGTTTATTAGAGGATATCAGCACTTTATTACAATGACACCTCACATCTGGCCTTAATGCAGTACTCTAGTTCACATATTTATGTTATATAGTAGGTTATACAACATAAGACTGTATATAGATTCCTTTCACATGTTCAGTTTGAATTTCCTATAGTGAGGATCTGTTTGGTGATACCTCAGTGTTATGTACTGCTGTGATGGCTTAGTGGTTAACTACTGTGACTATATTGTACAGGGTCCTGAGCACAAGCCCTGCAAAGGCTGTTTATTTTGTTTCTGGCCAGAGTGATTAAGGCACTTTTAAGCAATTGTAAGTGGGTTTGTGTGGGTTTGAGCAAGGGTAAGCTATGCTAACCTCTGGTTAAATATGCTTACAGAGAGTTAGCTTCAATATTGCTTAACCTGTGTGTGCATTGCTTACCCCCATGCAAGCAGGCTTAAACATGCTGACTAGTGCTTAAATATGCTTACTCCCACTTACTACTGCTTAATAGTGCTTACACTTGCTTACTAGTGCTTACTCCCGCTTACCACTGCACTAATTTAGACAGTAATGTCTAATGGTTCTTGGGAAGGTGGTGGATTTGGAAGCTGTATGGAGTTATCATTCATTACACATTTTACCTTCCATTTGTATCCCTGATTCCTGTGTACATATACTGTATGGGGCACGTGTGATTATCTGTGGAATTTGCAACATTATGACACTGACACCTCACATTTGCATTAATTGCATTACTCCAGTTTACAGATATATGTTATTTAGTAGGTTATGCAACTAAAAATATTGGTCATAAAGTGATTTGACATGGAAAATGGAATGTACTGGAGTGGGACTCAAACCGGGAATGACTGCTCATAAGGCCAATGCTCTGCCCACTACACTATTGCTGTACTGCTTCATTTGCATATATCTTGTTTTTTATCCTCTTGTGCCATTTAAGCTGCTAAGCAATGGGCAAACCCGCACACCTACGGTTAAATTTAATCTGTTTCATAAAAAAAAAAAAAAATCTTTATTAACTATTGCTCTTGTACATATGGAGGACTGTTGCTGGGGGTATGCGTGCACCTATGAGCAGTCTCGCTCATTCTTTTATGACTAGTCTGCTACTCTTCATTGCAGGGGTGTGTATATTCTGAGAGCTCTTCTCTCAGACACGCTCCCTGCACTCTTACACACTCTGTGTAAGATTAGGAGCTCAGGCAACACGCCTTCATTAATATGCATGGCGTGCTGCTGTCCTGCTCCTAAATGGCCACTTCCGTGCAGGACTAAGCTAGTCCTGCACAGAAGGATAGTGAATCTGGGGGAGTATGTTTATGAATATCAGGAAAGGTTTCTATGGTTAAAAGACTGAAGTGTGGTTAACTATTAATTTTCCATGGTTTAAAGTTTTCTGCTGACTCAACATGAAGAGGTAAGGAGTTTAATATTCTAGATTAAACAATGACCCCCCATTAATATTCCAAAACGTGCACGCTGATTGGTCAGCATGCACGTTGTAAATCAGAGTTATACTAATGGAAAAAGGTCCGGTCGCCCAGACTTTTTCCTTTAGTATAACTCTTTTTTTACAGCAATGGAGAGTGCAAGATCTCTGTTGCTTTTTACACATTGTCTCGCTATGTTAAACAAGTTTAACATAGTAAGACAGCTTTAAAAAAAGTAACGGAGATCTTCCTATCTCCATTGCTTTTTTTTAAAGGTGTCTCGCTATGTTAAATGGGTCTAACATAGCGAGACAGCTTTAAAAAAAGCAACGGAGGTTCTCCATTGCTTTTTTTAAAGCTGTCTTGCTATGTTAAACTACTTTAACATAGCGAGACAGTTTGTAAAAAGCAATGGAGATCTTGCTTTCTCTATTGCTTCTGCCCACAGCTCTGATGTACTGCGTAAGCATACGCATGTGCAGTACATCAGAACTGCCGCAGAATGCCAGACAGCTGCGGAAGGGCAGCAAGGAGGCATTATACAATGCCATTATTTAAGAAAAGTAATTTTTTTTTTCTTAAATAATGTCATTGTATAATAGCAATAACCCACTTCTGGGTGTGGGTAATGCTGGATTTACCCACGGTTATCTTTGTTGGGCCACTCGGGCTTCACCCTCATGACCAAACCACACCAACCATGGGTAAATACAGCATTACCCACACCCAGGCGTGGGTTATTGCTATAACATGCAATAAACAGTGCTTGATTCCTTATGTAAAGTGTGTTCCATGAAATGGAGACAGCAATCACTAAGGTATAATCTATGTAAATAAAACAAATGTATTAGGATGTAATTACATTTTCAAGATTACTTTTGGGCCCATACCCTACAAAAATGCAATGTGAATATGTGCATATCCTTACGGTTAATCTCCATCAGCTAGTCATGCCACACATCTGAGTGTTCATTTTTCTTTGCATTACAGAGCAATTAAAATGAATTTTTTTTTGATTGTGCCTGCACTATATTTGTGGCACACTCACACATTTGGTATACTAACTCCCAAATCACATGCTTCAGTGGTTTGTCCATCTGTTGTGCTACATGGACTTGATCGTGGGTATATGACAACTTATTGAATAGCAGTATACTGCAAGTCATAGTACTGAATGTGAACTCTGGAAATGTTAAACTGTTGAAACTTTACAATGCTGAAATCAAAATACCTACTAATAGTATACATGTGCAACAAATGCAGACTGTGCCAGTACACAGGCAGTCATTAAACGATATCAATTTTTTGAAACTTGGAAACAATAATTAACATAGGTCTTGGGGGATCAATACATCTCTCTACACATGTTGGGAAGTTAGTATTTTAATTTTAACATTTTACTATTTCAGCATTGCACATTCGGTATTATGAGTTTTAGTATTTTGCCTTTCACGAAGTTGCCACATGTCACGTTACAACTGCATGTAGTCATGTTATTAAATCCTCAGTGGTTTATCTAATAGTATACCAAAGGACTGATGTCACATTCAACAGATGTGTCACATTTCATTGTCTCTAGGTAAATGACTCATGATTTCATATTCTACCGTGATCTCCTTTTTTATGCTGTAAATGGGTGTCACCACACCATGAGAAACTGGAAAATTTGGGGGCAGTAACCATCACATGTCAAAATGCAGTGATCTCAGAAGTTTGGGAAGAAGAGCAGCAAGAATTCTTTGTAAACAACAAAAATAAGAGGGCTTCCAGGAGCCGTTAGAGCTCTGTGGTCTGTATATTCTTCCTGTGCCTGCTATGTGAATTGTGCTAAATCTCATGCCAAATGTACATGGCATTCTTCCAATGCCCCACTATGTGCATTATGCTGAATCTCAAACCCAGGGTATAGTGTCCCACTATGTACATTGTGCTAAATATCATGCCCAGGGTACAATGCCCCACTATGTGCATTCTGCTGAATCTCATACCCAGAGTACAGTTCATTTTCTTGTGCCCCATTATGTGCATTGTGCTGTTTCTCATATCCAGGGTACAAGTGCATTCTTCCTGTGCACTCTGTGTGCATCGTGCTAAATCTTATGCCTAGGGTACAGTTCCCCACTATGTGCATTGTGCTGAATCTCATGCCTAGGGTACAGGTGCATTCTTTCTATGCTCCACTATCTGCATTGTGCTAAATCTCATCTCCAAAGTACAGCTGGTTTCCTCCTGTGTCCCACTATGTACATTGTGCTGAATCTCATGCCCAGGGTACAGGTGCATTCTTCCTGTTTCATCAGCTGGATTACTGTTTACATTATGCAAGTAATCTTCTCTGAACTGAATTAATACTTGTATAAAAGCTTAATAAATATGAAGCATAAAATCAAGGTGTGAAAATTTGGGGTACTGCCATCTATGCCAGGAGATGTAGGGCAGTGGATGTATAACATATGCCAGTACAGCCAGCTGGAATTTTGCAAAGAATTATATGTCATTTGTATATCAAACTGATTTGTACAGATGCTTATGTTGAAAAATATACTTGTACAGCTGATTGTGTTAAAATGTACCAACAGTGGGTCCTGCTGACAGCAAAGAAATATATGTGCATGTAGTAACTGATTAAATTCAGGCATTACAACTGTTGAAATGAATACATTGTAACAGAGGATACTGGAAGAGAAGATGTTAATCTTAATCCACCTGACTTTGAGAAATAGTACAAAATTAAATTACTGTGCCTAGGCCATAAAGATGTTATATTACAGTTTTGATGAAGCCAGAGATGCAATGTCTGTAAGAAGCATGGTTTGTTAGTCTCTGTAGGAGAAGGATACAAGTCTATATTTGTTGTATGACTTCCAGAAGCTGCATTAGGTCTGAGCAATGGCCTTGTGTGTGTATTATTGACTTGTAGGTGCTAAATTGTGTGTGTGTGTGTGTGTGTGTGTGTGTGTGTGTGTGTGTGTGTGTGTGTGTGTGTGTGTGTGTGTGTGTGTGTGTGTGTGTGTGTGTGTGTGTGTGTGTGTGTGTGTGTGTGTGTGTGTGTGTCTGTCAGCTACTTGTAGCAGGGACACAAATCACTGGTTTTGTAGCTGTGCCAGTGGGGAGCCTTACTGGTGACCTGGGGAGAGATAGAGAGAGAAACCCAGACCTCTGGGTGAGTGTGTTCCCTGTGTGCTCTTAAGGAAAACTGCTTGATGCAGAGAGGCCTGCAAATGGAAATCCTGATTGTATCCATTTGTATTCCAAGTAAACATCCCTCTCCAGTGTCAGTGGTGAGGATTCAGGTTCCTTGATTACTGGCACAGAGTGTGGACATCACACAAGGATGGAAGTATTTGCTTAAATATTTTTCTTTTATTAGTAAGGTTTTGTCATGTTCTATTAGTAATTTTATATACATATATATATATATATATATATATATATATATATATATATATATATAATTTATCTGACATTAATAATTAAAGCAGGGTCCCAGTTACCAGGGTCAGGAGAAAATTCTGGAGAATTAGAACAAAATCACAAGAGATACTTAAATAATTTCTGCAGAACTACATAAAATTAAGTTTCAGTAACCAAGGTCGGGCAGAAGTCTTAATGAATTGGAATGCTGGCATATGAAATTCTTTCCTTTCCACGGCATTTGGCTGTGTCCTCAACTCACATTTTGTCAAGTTTCAAATGACCAAGCCCATTTTGTAAACAAGTAAGAGAAGAAAGTTTTACTAACTTAATTATAACTTCTGTGACCATGTAGTTATTTATGGGGAAACAAGGGGCTGACTTTCCCACATGGGGGATATTATAAATTTCTTATACCTCCATATAAAAAAAAGCTTTTACCAGTTACCAGTTTGGCAAAATGTGCTTAATCACCCAAGACTTGCCAAAAATGCATATCATAATGGACTTTAAAAATAAAATTACTATTGTAGTTGCACAAAATAACCACCACAAATGTACACCATTTCTGAACAAGAGTGCAACAATGTTAGGATCAACACACACTGCATATATAAAACAAAATGTAGGAAAGTTCTCAAAAATGAAGGAAACTACATCTGTATAAGTTGGCAAAAAGTGCTATACTTACAATAAGAACAGTAGCTCCTAACAAAAGTGCCTTCACCTTAACATCAAGGTCAATTGGAAACTGGATCTCAAAGTCAGTTGTGCCTGTCATGGCTTCTCTCGCAAAGCCACCCCACTGTTTGGTGATCAATCCCACACTGGATGATTCATCTGCACTCTGGACCTGCAAACATCAACAAGGGATTATTCACTTCTCACTGTCCATTTCTCTGTCTTTGTAACATGTTATATGAATATGCCCTCAGCTTATAATGTTATGAACTCTATTTGCCTCTTCTTAGCCCTCTTTCAGAATGCAAGACCCACCACACAAATGTGAGTGTTTTCACAGGTGACAGGACAGCTTTGGTCTGATGAAATGTCATTGTAATAGTCTAATGAAGGATGAAGGAATCACACAGAAATCCACAGTTATGACATGAAACTGCTCTCAGATATGTAGGAACAAATGAATTTTTATTAACTTAATTATTTAAATTTGTTAACTTGCTAGAACACTGATCACACAAGATTGATTTCAATCACAGCCAGCATTGAAGTTTGAAAATTACAGAGATATGTTGCAAGAGGTAAAGTATATATAATTATGGAATTGTTGAGAATATGCAAGATTTATATACAGTAAATACAATGTATGCAATTTACACAGAGTCATAGAGACAGGTGATCTGGTTTATAAACCATGCATTGTATGGTTGCATACAGTTATAGACAAATGCATACAATCTTTAATAGAAAGCTATATAGATGGCTGAGGTTACTTACACTATAGACCTAAAGTTTGAAGTACTTAAGCAGTGCATTAGTATGACAATAGTTAATATAGTAGGGGCACGGAAGGTTTCAGTAAGTGGGTGCTTATGGCTTGATTGGGTTATGTGATTTCAGATATTAACATTATCGCATTTTACCATTTTCAAAAATTGCACAATTTCAAGCAGTGTTAGACATTTAAGACCCAAATCAAGTACAGTTCAAACAAAAAGACATAAAATTCTGAAACTTCCTCTTACACCCTTAAAATATTTTATTTTTAGGGGTAATTTGCCCATCTTGCACCCCTTTCTGCCTCCTATTTATATATGCCAACTCTGAGATTGCTGTGTCTTGAAATAGGAATAATGCCATGAAATTACAGACCCTTGGGCTTAGTATGTATTTCCTTCCTAGTCATACTTTTAGTTTCACTATCCTCTAAATTATGATTTCAGGCTTTAGAATGTCAATACATCATATAATGGTGTACACAAGAACAATTATGCATAAATAATGTGAATGTGAATCGACACTTTCTTGTAAATACTATTATCACAGTCCTAAGATAGACTCAGGGACTCTAATATAAGAAACTGTTAGTTCACATGATAGGTTATATACTCCTACCAAAATATCATGTTTGGGTAATTAGCAGTTACGATGAAAGAATCCAAATGTTCATGATTATAACTAATGATACCTTGTCCTAAAAGAACATGATACCATTAGCAGGACATTTCCATTGTGTGTATTGTTGTTATACACAATAATGAAACAGTCCTTCTGCCAAGCCTAAATCACAAAAACATAGTGAAAAGTCACATTTCTGGAGCTTCTTAATAGACCAAGCTGTAAATTGCAAGCTTTTCATAATTTTCAGTACAAACTCCAAGACTAAGTATGATAAATCATGTAAACTCGAAAAGAATGCAAAAATCTAGAAAATCTAGAAAAAAAGTAGAATCTTGAAAATACGTACCTTAAAATTAACATCGTTACAGTAACAGCATCCACAACTGGGTCCAATGATCATCAACAAAGTCTTTTTGGATACATCCTGAACTGATAATTTTGCTTTACAGGGGTGCCATTGTTGAACAATATAGCCAATTATAGTCCCAGGAGGGGACTCAACCTCCATCTAAATTAAACCACACAAAATGTTATTCATTTAATTAATTTTTTTGTCTTATTTATTTAATTTTATTTAAAGAAAACATCCATTATTTTAACGAAAATTGTCATGATTCAAAAACAAAAACATAATTCCAATGAACTTTTAACCATACACACAGGAACTGTTGGTATGATGGTCAATTTAATTTTCACTGATACATAGGTATTATATGCAGTTACCAGTATAATCAGAACACTAATTCACATGATTCTAGTTAATCTTTCTTACTGTAGTTCCATCAAGCCTCAAGGTAGGGCCCAAAACTCCATTTTTAGGTGCCCCTAGTCTAATTACCAAGTTTAACATTTACTACTAATGTTGTGGTCAACTAAAAATTTTCACTCGGAAGTGAGACCTATGCAGGTAATTTAGTGACACGCATTTGTCTTGTCCATTCTGTTAACTCTGTATACTCCCGGTCATAAATTTCTTTCATTTTCTCCTTGAAATATTACTTCTGAGAGGATTGTACACTTTTCCACCTGCTTGTGATTGGCCACCATTACTAACAGGTCTAGTACTTGTCAGTGACTTTTAGTTAAGAATATCTGGTCAACATACTATTAAATACTATTAAGTGATAACTTGGCAACATTTCAAGCCCCCATAAATGCTAAGAACACTGCTGCCTATGTGGAACTATTCATAGAAACCTTATACAAGCATTTTAATAGCTGCATAGAGGCAGCTATACCCACCAGGAAGAGTTACAGGACTAACTCAAAAAAACAAGTCAGCCTGGCAGAATCACAACATCAATAGGCAGTATAATAGAAGGAAGAAAATTATGGCAAAAATTAGGAAGTGCAGCACCCAACAGGATAAAAACACTCATTAAACTAAATAAATAACTCAGAGTTAAAACTCAGGGAATAAAGTCTACTAAAGCCAACGTTGAGGGAAATTTGGCCTCCAAGGCCAAGGACAATCACAAGGCATTCTTTAACTAGGTTTACAACCTCAAAGGCAATGCACAACTGTGTGCAGAGCTCATTGTTAATGGAGCCACCTATACTGAGCCAGAATATATAACAAACCTACTTGCCGACAAATTCAGCTCCAACTTTACCACTCTCCTCCCCTCAAACTTTCCTAAATCTGCAGATGATTACAAATTAGGAGCTGTCATTGAATCCCCCACTGACACAAATGTTCTCCAGGAAGGGCTGACACAAATAAACAAACAAACAAACAAACTACTGGTGGCATAACCATAAACTAAAACTAAATGCCAAGGAATACATAATAGTATCCTTTGGGAAGTCATCTCCCCTTGGTAACTATCATATTGACAACACAGACCTAAGAGATGACCCAGTAATCATGGAGTTGGGGAAACACATAGACAGTAATTTAGCCTTTGACCATCACGTGTCTACAGATGTGAGGAAATCTTTCTATGTTGTGTAACTTATAAACTTAGGTATGGCATTTGGGTCCAAAGACGTCATTGTTCTACTGTATTTTGCATTCATCAGACCTATCATTGAATACAATGCCCCCTTTGGTATGTACCTAACTAGGCATATCCAACAACTGGAATGTCTACAGAGATTCATCACAAAGAATACCCAGCTTAAGTAAAATGTCCTATACATACCACCTCAAGGCTCTATCCCTGTATTCTGTCTCCTACAGGCTGTTGAGGGGAGATCTAAGCCTGGCATACAAGGCATTGTCAGACCCCACTCTGATGGACCCCCTGCATATCCGCAAAATAAACAACACCAGATTTATCCATTCTAAACACTTAAACCTTGCCTGTGATATAAACAGGACCTGCTGGAGAGACAGGTATGTATCCCAGAGACGACCCCATTTCTGGAACAGGCTCCCCATCCATGTGAAGTAGAGTTCCTCCTTAACCCAATTCAAGTATAACTTGGACAATTGGATGGGGAACAGGAAATTCATCCCTGGTTTGGGACCTATGTCTCTAATGGACACAGGCATCCTGTAAATGGCTCAACTCCCAGACCCCTGCTTGTAAATCTTTCATCTTCTAAGCCTCTGCTTACACTTATCAAGAGTACCAGAACTTGTCAGAGATTTGTAATACATAGCTAGGCTTAAAAAGGCCCTTGTGGTCTTTAGCTTAGTAAACACCTATGAACCTATGAACATATCCTAGGAAAAATAAGATCAGAGACAAGTTGAAGGATTGAAAAGAAAGTCAATTCAGAATATACTGCAGTTGTTCACTAAGCCCAGTCACAGCAGAACAACTCCAAAAGATATTCTTCCATGTTCCCCTTTTGCCTGACTTACATCTCTCACAGTCCATCCCTACTTGAGGCAACATACAGTTGCTCCTGGCTAGGGTATAATATGTACTTCAGCAAGCACTTTCACGCCAACTTCTTAAACCTCCTTGATTACATAACATATCTAATCAGCCAATAGACCTCTGACCATTTCCTCTCTGATACCTGCCTGTCAGTAACTTCATCCACAAACCCCAGAAACTGGCAGCTATCTCTTATTTTAGCTCAGCCAGACTTGTGCATCCCCATTCGTACTAGCTTTATAAGAAATGGTTCTTCTTGCCTCACTTTAATCAAAAATACACTGATTTAAGCTGTAATTTACAAGGAAGTTTACAACAACTGTTGCTGTTATTCTACATATCCTACTTTGCAACTTTTTCTGGTCTGATCCCACTTTAACTACGATTCTTATTTTATCCCAATAAATGATATGAGTATATTTAGCTATACAGTACTGCAAATCTTTCTCCCCAGCAATTTGTTACTTGATGTTGCTTATGATGATCAAAAAATACTTTCATAGTAATCCTTTAATATGAAACCCGATTTTCTCTAAACAGCATTAACCATAAAATCTAGCAACCTCATTCTCTTTTTCAAACAGTACAAGAAAAAAAAATCTAGTTTTCTCCTCTAAATTAACTACATTTAGCTACTAACTACTATTAGCTAACTACCCCCCCATCAACACTTACTACATATCTCAGCCCCATATACAACAACTTATATCTGGAATCTAAATACCATTGTCTCTCACACATCAAATACCTTCTTCATACACTCTCAAAACACATCCACTGCTTCAAGCCCTCACAATTAACTTACCTTACACAAGTTTTGTCATTAATAGACGGGGATATACACCCTAACCCAGGCCCAGACACCTTACTACTTCCCCCTATCACCCAACATATGAAAAATATGTCTAAACCACATCCTAAACCTCCCAAATCTCTTTATATAGCTCATCTTAATATCCGTAGCATTTGTAATAAAGTTCCTGCTCTTCATGCCCTGCTAGAAGTTCAACAATTTGACATTCTCTGCCTTACCGAAACCTGGCTCAAACCCACTATAAAAGACAATGAAATTATCCCCCCGGGCTATAACATCCTAAGACATGACCGCCCCAATAAAAAAGGTGGTGGAGTAGCTATACTCTACAAAACTGGACTTGAGGTATGTAAAGCAATTCATACCCCTCCAAATGACACTAATACTGAAATTATTATCTCCAAATTCTCCCTCAATCCACACAAAACCATTAATATTATCTGCGCTAATCTTCCCCCAGGTAACAATCCCCCAATATTAGAGAACCTACTTAACTGGTTCTCGATCAATCTCCCTCAAGAAACTATATTATTAGGTGACTTTAATATCGATTGGAACGTATGCAAACAACTTAATCCATCTACCCATATCAACCTCCATGGATTCCATCAAACCATTAATTCAACAACTAGAACAAATAAAAGCAATAATAAAGAGACCATACTAGATTGGATCTTAACTAATAGCCCCCAACAAAAGTATTCTACAGGAACCCTCCCAGATGACCTTAGTGACCACTCTCTAACTTACATTATTAGGCATAAAACACAACTATCAATACCTCCCCTTATCCGCTTATCTCGCAGCAAAAAACATTTCAATCCCCATCAATTTCAATATGAACTTAGCCTAGTTAACTGGTTACCTTTATAAACCCTCCCAATAGATGACGCTGTCAATCATTTTAATCATACCTTTCTCACTATTCTAGATCATCATGCCCCCATGCGCTCTATATGCATAAAATCTAAGACAGCACAATGGCTTACAAGCAACACTAAAAAACTTATCCTTACTAGGAACAAAGCCTGGACTAAATGGCGAGCCACTAAAGACTCCTTTGATCACCTTAACTTCAAACAAATAAGAAACAGGACTAAATCAGCTATCATACAAGATAAAAAAAACTTCTATACCCAGTTACAGCAATCCTCCCAACACCAACCACAAAAATTCTGGAGATCTATTAACACACTACTATCCCCTGGCAAAGTTGAAACTCCCAATCCTCTAGGCTCCAGCCCTGACTCTCCCCTACAAACAGCAAATGCATTTAACAACTTCTTTACCTCTACAATACTTAAACTAGCCAACCAACAAAGCCCTGACCCTGATCTACTAGGTAACCCGAACTGTACCCCACCACCATTTCAACTACAACCCATACCCACCTCCCATACTCTAAACCTACTTCAAAAACTGAAACCTTCTACCCCCTCAGCCGACAAAATACCAGCTGAATATCTCCAGCTAGGAGCTAAAGCTATTGCCTACCCGATCTCTATACTCATCAATAGAACCATAAAAGAAAGTACAATACCTTCACTCTGGAAAATCTCCCACATCATCCCTCTCTTCAAAGGGGGTGATTCTTTTGAATATTCCAACTACCGCCCCATAGCACTGCTATCTCCTCTTGCTAAAATAATGGAGAAATGTATCCACAAACAATTACTTAGTCACCTCCTAACCAATAATCTCCTCGCAAACTACCAACATGGATTTCGTCCCTACCATAGCACCACCACAGCCTTATTATCCTTTATTGACTCCATTAATAAAAAACAAAATAATAACCTACTCTCATCAGCATTTTTTGTTGACCTGTCAAAAGCCTTTGATATGGTGAACCACCAACTACTCCTACATCGCTTAAAGTCTCTTTCTCTTGACAGCATTGCCTTAAACTGGTTTTCCTCCTATCTTCAAAATCGGAAACAAGCAGTGTTATGGAACACTAATCTCTCCGAACTTCTGCCCACCACTCTGGGAGTCCCTCAGGGCTCCATCTTGGGTCCTCTTCTATTTTCCATCTTTATCAATGACCTACATCTTGTCACCCCTCTAACTACTTGTATCCAATACGCTGATGATACCACCATCATTTGCTCAGCCACCACCCAAACTGACCTACACTCACTTACCCAAAAAACTTTCACCACTATAGAGCAATGGTTCTCTAATCACTGTCTCCTCCTAAACCCTAAGAAAACTAAACTTCTCCTCTTCCTACCCACACACCAATCCCCCTCTATCCACTTCTCTCTCACCTCTAACAATGGCACCCTTATCTCTCCTGATCAAACAACCAAACTTCTTGGCATAACTATTGACAACCTACTTAAATTTGACTTTCATATCAACTCAATCATAAAAGCAACTAATAGAAAATTAGGTTCTCTCTACAGAATCAAACCATTTCTAACTCCTGAAGCAAGAACTACCATAGCTAGAACCCATCTCATATCGACACTCCTATATGCTTCCCCAATATATACTAACCTTTCTAAATACAATATCAATAAGCTTACAGCAGCCTATAATAACATTGCCAGATTTGCCACTGCCTCCCCATATAAAACACATCACTGCCAGAATCTCCGCTACCTAGGATGGCTAGAACTACCCCACCTAATTCAATACTATCAGCTCTCCATAGCCCAAAAAGCCCTTCACCACCCTGAAAATACACCTATGCTCTCCACCCTTATAAAACCCTACAACAACCTAAAAAACCTTCGCTCATCTAACAAAACACTGATTCAAACTTCTCTATCAAAGAATACAGCAGGTGACTCTATATTTTCTAACTCAGTTGGTAAGATATGGAATCAACTTCCCCCTGACCTAATAGCCCAAACATCCATCATACTGTTTAAAACTAAACTAAAACACTCTCTAACCAATCACTGGCTATGCTCATGCAACAACCCGAGCTGATCTTTACAACTCCTCACACAAACTGCATCCTTTACACTTCTCTCAGGTCTATTTTTCTTTCTTTTTCAGTGTTCATTTCTACTATAAATGCTGTCTCTTATCTATCAACTATACTCTTCTCTACATCCTATTGATAACTTTTAAACAAACTCCTTAATCTCTGCTGTATCATACTACACTTTCCAGTATTTCTGTATCAGCTATATCTCCTATTACCTTACTTTCTCATATTGTGGTTTAATGTCTTGAGTATTTTTGTGCTTGAAATACCCTATGTATTGTGTAATATGCTTATTGTGCTTGTAATAACTTATGTATTGTGTTTATATTTTTTACCATGTATTAGATAGCGGAGCTTTTCTCCTCGGGCCTCCACTGAAAATGGACATGTATCCAGTTGGACTAGCCCGGTTAACAAATGTAAAATAAATAAAATAAATAAATACATAAAAAAGCAATAATGTCTTCCATATTGCTTCATAACTTAGATCCTAAATTAAATATAATAGGTTCATCATGGGGTTCTTCTGGTCTTGCTTTGAAAAAAGACACCGACTGTACTACATTCCTAGACTAATAGCTTAAGGGCCCTTACAAGCCTAGCCAATATAACCTAATTTTACCCAATATATAGCCCCTAGTGGCAAGAGAATAGCATAGATTTGTGCCTATGCATGGAGTATCTTACAGATTGCCCTATCCATAAGGGATATAGGCACTGCCCTAGGTATGAATTTGTGATTCCCCATCCATTGATTCAAATTGCATATGAAAAGGGCCAGGTAAGGACTCTGCTTAATGTGAATAGGAAGCCTTTTCCAAAGAAGAGCCAACCTCTGAGACAAATATCTGTCTCTCCAGCATGTTTTCTTTGAGTTGCTGACTAAGTTTAGATCTCTAGATTGGGTGACCCATACTGTTTGACTTGTGGATGTGTAGCAACTCCGTGAGGCTTGGATTTGTGAGTTTCTTGTAGGTCAGGCATAGGTCACCCCTTAATAGGCGGTTAGAGAAACAGTAAAGGGATAGGGCCTTTAGTCTATCTGCATAGTTCATGTTGTTTACGCCCTGTATTTTTTGTGAGGAACATCTCAATTCACTCAAGCTGCTGTAAGTGTCTAGTCAAGCACATGCCAAATGGTGCACTGTACTCAATTATTGATCTAATGAGGGCTGAGTATGATCTAATGAGGGCTGAGTAAAGATGGGCTATAATTTCCTTGGATATGTATGCCATACCTTTACTTATAAGTTGTGACACATAAAAAGATTTCCTCACCGCTGTGGACACATGGCAGTCAAAGTTCAGGCTACTGTCTATCTATCTGTATGCCTAGATCTCTCACCTCTGAGTATATTCTAAGGGGTATGCTTTTGACGTTGTAATTTGCAGGTGTATTTGACTTCCCAAAGGTAATGATGATGCATTTTTTTGCATTTAGCTTTAGGCTATGGTTCTGGCACCAATCATTTGTCTGATCTCGACCCTCCTGAAGGATATCAACATCACTGGGGGATGCAGTGATTGCCCCCAGCTGCAGTTATCAGCAAACGTTGCCATCTAGAGGCCTTCCACATTTGCCGTGACTTCAGAGAAGTATACTCTGAACATGGAATATACTTAACAATAAAAAGCTGTGACTCCAGTACACACAGAACCACAGAACAACCATAACATTTCCCAGAACCCTTTTATTCCAAGCAACCTTAAGTTTAGTAATGTTTCAAAGGAAGCCAATATTAATGCTCTTAGAAGCTATCATTGTATAACAATGAATGCTTATTGGGGAATTTCTAGAAAATCTAGAATAATAATACCAAGATAAAAAAAAATATATATATATATATATATATATATATATATATATATATATACACACTGCGGTTGTGGTGCTGAGGTAGCGTTGTCACCTCACAGTAAGACGTTGTCCTGTTCAATTCTCAGTTGTGCGTCAGGGCTGGCAACTCGGCACGTAAAAATCTACTGCCAATTATTAGCAGACTGGAGTTCCGCTGTGGCGACCCCTGACTGGGAAAAGCCGAAAGACACAACAACAAATATATATATATATATATAAGGCTATTTTATATATATATATATATATATATATATATATATATATGTGTGTGTGTGTGTGTGTGTGTGTGTGTATATATATATATATATATATATATATATATATATATATATATACATATATATATATATATATATATATATATATATATATATATATATATATATATATATAGGTTCTATATTATATCATCGAACGCTTAAAAAAGCGAACGCTGATTGATCGGCCTAATTTAAGCAAAAGCTTACAATCTCGAACTGTCAGATCAGCGATTTTTTTTCCCAGGGAAAAAAATCGCTGATCTAAAACACATACACACAACACAGGCACACCAAACAAACAGAAATCCACGCACATACACCTAAAATCTGATACCTAACCCTACACTAAACTATGCACACACCACTAACTACCCACTTACCTTAACCCAAACCCTAACCCTAAGGTCCGTCACTATTGCACACTCACCTCACTCGCTCCCTAACCCTAACTCACTTAAATCCGCCCTAACTCTCATGTCCACTCAATCACACACACACCTAACCCGAGCCCTAACCCTAACTCATCTAAATCACCCTAACACTCACATCCACACAATCGCACACTTACCTGAATCTGACCGGTAACTTTCCACCATAACACTGAAAATACCGAAGCAACAGAAACGGACAACCGAATTCTTTCCCTAGGAAAAAATTTGCGTTTTTGCTACTTCGATATTTTCCACTTTCGAACAAATAACGTCGATCAATCACTGTTCGCTTTTTTAAGCATTCGATGGTTTAATATAGACCCTATATATATGTGTATATATATATATATATATATATATATATATATATATATATATATATATATACATATACATTAGCATATACATATACATGGCTAAAGCCACATATTTCAGATACTGAAATTCTCCCTCCAGGCTACAACATAATTTGTTCTGATAGGCTCAACAGAAAGGGTGGCAGTGTTGCATTAATATATCAAAACTCCCTAAATCTCACTTCTTACGCAAACAAGTCCCTACCTTTCAAAACTTAGAATTTCTCCTAGCAACTCTTCAAATAAACAACAATAAAAACTTAACTATTGCAGTAGTCTATATCCCCTAGGCCAGAACATTCCCATTTTAGAAGAATTTCTTTCATGGATAAATCTAAAAGTATCAAATAAAACTATAATCCTAGGAGATACAAATATTAATTGGCAAAATTTTACATCTAACTCCCCATCCAACAGCATAAATTTACACAGCTTTACTCAGCTTATCAAAACTCCCACCCATGGTCTATCTACAGGATCAGAATCTATCTCAGATTGGATATTAGTTCCCTACCCTCACAATTACTAAAACTCTGGCACCCTACCTAATATACTAAGTGACCACCTCCCAGCATACACCCACAGGACACACTCTCATGTACTCAAGACATACTCCTATAAAACATCCAGAAATCTCACCCACTTTGACCAAAATAAATTCTTAAGCATTCTAAAAACCCATAACAGGCTCCCACTAAAAACTCTCCCCCCTAGACGAGGCAGTTAATTACTTTAATAAGCTCTTCTTGTTAATAGTTTAGCCCCCATACGTATCGAGCGAACAAAAGTGAATCACACCCCATGGCTGACAAAACAATGCATCCTTCATAGAGACAAGGCATGGGGAACTTGGCATAAAGATAGAACACAACAAAACGAAATTAATTTCAAACTAAGAAACAGAGCCACGAAGCTAGTAATACAAGAAGTTCTGCAAGTCAGTTTCCACCCTTCCCAACCCTGGAATTCTACAGAATCACTGTTCTGCACCTGATAAGACCCCTAATCAAATTTCCCATGACTTTAATACCCACTTTATTACCACCATCCAAAAATTAATCAAAGGCTCCTCAGCAAGCCCAAACCAATGTTTCCAGAATACTAATAATCTCATACAAAATGACAATGTACCACTCGTTCCTGACAAAAATTCCAATCCTTCCACAAGTCTCTCATTTCCTATTTAAGCAGTACCCAGATCTCTCACATGTAAACTATTAAAAAAACTTTCCGCAGACAACCTTCCCCCAGAATATTTACAACTAGCAGCAAATGCAATTGCATACCCAGTTAGTATTCTTATAAATCGTTCTCTCACAGAAGGATACGTTCCACATCTATGGAAAAAATCTATTATTACTCCACTACATAAAGACCGAAACTCTTACGATCTCTCAAACTATCTCCTCATCTCATACTTTCCCCACTATACAAACTCCTTGAGAATTGTGTACACACACAATTATTCAAGTACCTCACTGATAATAATCTTCTGTCTCCCACTCAGCAAGGCTTCCGCCCAGAGCACAGCACTATTATAGCCCTGCTCTCATTCACCAATACTGTCAACAAAGTCTTAGATACAAGTCATCCCACTTCAGTAATCCTATTGGATCTATCTAAGGCATTTGACACAGTATTACATACTAAACATCTGATCCAATTAACAAAAATTGGCTGCGCCCCCAAATCCCTCAACTGGTTTACATCATACCTAAACAATAGGCAATAATCTGTAAAGTGGCATAACGTCCATTCCGATTATCTGTCAAACAGAGGAGTCCCACAGGGTTCCATGCTGGGACCATGACTCTTTAAAATCTTTATTAATGACCTCCACAAAGTCTCTCAACTAGGTAAAATTATTCAATATGCCAAGGATTTGACAATAATCTCTACTTCAAAAAATTTCTCTGACCTCCTCACAGTTACTCAAAATGCATTTACAGTGATTGAATCATGGCTAAGCAAGTCACAACTGCTAGTAAATTGCAAAAAAACAAAACTTCTATTACTGTCTTCAAAACCACCAGATATAGACCTCAAAATCTTATCTAAAGACTGAACTGAAATAGAAATAGTAAAATCTGCCAAACTACTAGGCATTACAGTTGATGACAAACTCACCTTTGAAACGCACATTCTCAATGCAATAAAGAATACACACTTTAAACTTGGCAAACTTTATCATCATAAACTTTACATGGACAAAAACACCAAAACAGAACTGGCAAGTACCTTACACATGCAGAAGTTCCAAAATACAATGCAAGTACCTTACACATCCCTGCTCTACTTTACGGTAGTGCCATCTTTACTAACCTTCACTTGTCCCTCAGCAATAAACTTCAGTCGTTACTATAAAATAGCTAAATTTGCCTGTGGAAAGCCTAACCGCTCACACCACTGCCAAGCAATCTCTGAACTGAACTGGTTGGATTTCCCAAACTATCTTTGCTATACCCAACTAATGCTAGCCCATAAACTACTTTATAAACCAAATACCTGCCCAGCGCTCTCATCAATACTACAAACATATATTCCTTCACGTACCCTAAGATCCTCCAGCAAATTGCTACTAAGTGTAACCAAGCCCAACAAAAGAGCTAGACAATGCTTGTTCTCCCATCGCATTGCTAAAAAATGGAACTTCTTACCTTCCCATATTACCCAAATAGACTGTATAAAGACATATAAGTTGCATTAAAAACGTGCTTCCTACATAACGTCACATGCCAGTGCAAATCAAACAAACCACCATAAAACCTTCACTACTTATTTCTAACCCAGTTCCATAGTTCAAATTAACTTTTACCCTGACAGCAGCACAGCTTATTACCACTATAACTGTTCAACAAAAACTGCCATGTTTTTTACATGCCATCTCAAAAGGAGACAACTCAAGATTTGTACTATATTACCAACTTTATCTAAGTGTATAAAAGTTCTGATACATACTGATAAGTTTTATATTGTTTATGTATTCTACTTTTTTTTTTTAATTTTTGCATATTTCCACTTTTAAAATTTTTTTTGTCGTGTCTATATTTTTATTTGACTGTATTAATTGTGGAACTTTTCTCCCTGGGCCTCCACTGAAAATGGGTTCCTGACCCAGTGGACTTTCCTGGTCAACAAATGTCAACAAATAATAAATAAATAATAAATATGGGTCTACTTCAGATGACTGACTGCCACATAACTAACATTCAAATAACTGAGAAGAATATAATGAAACTTCAGAAACGTGAATGGCAAAATTCACCAGGGTAAATAACTATATAGCTGACTGTTAACGAAACACATGCCAAGATAAGTAAAACACACCTAGGTGGGGTGATATTCCCTGTGTGCCCCCACACCTCCCTAACTAAATATATATACCACCTCCAGGATTGCACTACAGTGGAGAACAGGGCATGTCAGCCAACTGTTTACTTACCTTAGTAAACATCTGCCGTTCAGGTTTCTGAAGTTTTGTTATTTTCGTCGCAGTTATTTGAATGTCCATTATGTGGCAGTCAATCATCTGAAGTATATATATATATATATATATATATATATGTACATGAGAATGTGGATCACAGACTGCATGCCATGGCTTCATCGCAGTTATTTGAATGTCCATTATGTGGCAGTCAATCATCTGAAGTATATATATATATATATATATATATATATATATATATATATATATATATATATATATATATGTACATGAGAATGTGGATCACAGACTGCATGCCATGGCTGGGCGACTCACTTGACAGTGTAAAATGTGGGTGAAGGTGATTTGGTCATGTTGACTAATGTTGCCAAATGGGCATGAGTATTTGCCGTTGATTAGTGTCTTGAGGACCCAGCCTACTCTGACCTATTCCAGGGATCAATGCTAATGGTGAGAAGGCTGTATGTGCCCCTATTGTCCAGTGTGTACCCACCATAAAGCCCAGCAGCCCTAGGTCAATAAGCTACTGGCTGGCAGGTGTCCAGTTGCCCATCCTGGGTTACTTGGGATAGCTCTGTTGAGTGAAAGCTGGACATAAAACCAATCAACCTGTCAAACATGAACTAAGAATTTCTACACTCACTATAGGTTCACTGACAGGATGGATCTTGGAAGTGGATGACATGATGGTACAGAGAAGTCTGGACATCCTATGTATCCAAGAGACAAGATGGAAGGGCACTGCAGCATAGCCACTTGGCTTTGGATCCAGAGTCTACTACTCAGGAGAAGAGCAGGCTAGAAATTGTGTGGAATTGTGACAGAGAGGCTTCAGAAGGCAGTCAGTGATGTCATCAGAATCAGTAACTGACTCATGGCAATCAGCCTCCTGCATAAAGATAGGACAGCATTCATAATCTCAGCCTATGCCCCACAGCAGGGTTGTAGTAGTGAAGAGAGGAGCACATTCAGACAACAATTGCAGGACATACTAGATAAAGCTGGACATGAACTGGTGTTGATAATGGGTGACCTGAATGCACATATCGGGACAGACCAGACAGAACAAGATATAAGGACTGCCTGGGTCCACATGGATGGGGCAATAGCAATAGAGAAGGAGAGGCCATTCTAGACTTCTGTCTGGTAAATGGCTTGATAGTAGCCAACACATTCAGAGAGACAGTCACAAGATCACATACAAGAGTGGCCAACATGCAATTCAGGTACACTTCCTCCTAGTACGGAAAGGACACTGGGGTAGAATCAGTGGGGTAGAATCAGCGATTGTAAAGTCATCCACAGTGAAACAGCTAGCCCACAGCATAAAGTACTGGTTGCCACAATCAGCTGCAAGAAGTGGTCAGAGAATGCTCTAAGGTCAGTAGAGATCAGGCTGAAGATCTGGAAGTTGACTGGACAGAAAGTACAACAGTGCACCCCAAGAAGAGGAAGAAATAGGTGGAGTTGAAGAACAATGGCAGCGCAGCAAAACAGCATGTGTGAGGACTACAGAACAGATATGTGGCTGAGCCACTTATGGAAATAAGCTACATAAGGAAAGCTGGTGGTGGAATGCAGAAGTCCAGGAAGTCATCAAAGAAAGAAGAAATTCAGGAAAAAGTGGGAGATAGAAAAAGCTGGACCAGGCTAGGAAGGAATCTGGTTGGCTAACAAAGAAGCTAGGATAGGCATTGTAATAGCAAAAAACATGGCATCAGAGGCACTCTATCAACTTCTGGAAAGTGACTCAATAGGTGGCATAAAGAAACTATATCAGCTTGAGAGGCAAAGACAGAAAGATAAAGAATATAGTCAGACACCCTTCATAAAGGATGCCAGCAACAGCCTGCTCACCATTCCACAGGACATCAAAGGCAGATGAAAGGAGTACTTCCGGCAGCTTCTGAATAAAGAATGCTCCACAGAATCTGTACTGCCCTAGACACAGCCTATGATGCAAGAAGAAGGGGAGCCCACCCTAGAAGAAATAAGAGCAGCACTAAGGGAAATGAATCGAGGAAAGTAGCAGATTCAGATGAGGTCACAGGAGATATGATAAAGATGCTGGTTGAGATGGGGAAAAATGACTCCTGAGGGTACTCATAGCATTGTGGAGACAAAGGTGTATTCAGACAACTGGAAAATAAGCATACTTCTGCCAGTGTGCAAGAATAAAGGGGACATCTACAACTGTGGGCAGTACAGAGGTATCAAACTCCTGTCGCACTGCATGAAGGCTGTGGAGATGGTGATTGATAAATGCATATGCAAAGTATTAGAAAGTAAGATGGGAGATGGACAGTTTGGATTTGGATCAGGATGCAGCATAACTGACCCAATGTTTGCAGTGGGACAGATAGTTGAGAAGAAGATAGAGATGAGGAAAGAGTTAAATTGGGTATTCCTAGACTTGGAGAAAGCACATGACAAGGTCCCAAGAAAGCTGATTTGCACAGTCCTGTGGTGGTTTAAAGTCCCAAAAACACTGATAGAATTAGTGCAGGCTATATACAAAGATCCAATGACTCAAGTGTGAACAGAGTTCGGTCTCACAGATGGTTCTCATTGGGGGTGGGTGTGCATCAGGGTTCAGCTCTGAGCCCACTGCTGTGCATACTGGTGATGGATTACATTAGCAAACAGGCCAGAGAGGACAGATCAATAAAGTTGCAAACAATGTGACATTACAGGCATACTTTGAGCAAAAACTTCAGCAAGGGACAGGGAAATGGAATACAAAACGGAAGGCATATGGGATGAAACTAAGTACAGATAAGACAGTGGTAATGGCAGCAAACTAGGGAAATCTGAATAAGCTGAGAATTGAGAAAGAGGGAAGACAGTGGAACAGGTTAACAGCTTCAAGTATCTGGAAGGAGTGGTTGAGGAGAAGGGAAGTCTGAATGAAGAGGTCAAAGCTAGAATCAGAGGGGCTGCAGCCAAATGGCATAGAGTACCGGGTATAGTCTATGACAGAAGAATACCAAAAAAGCTTAAAAGAAGGTGTACAAAACAGTAGTGCAACCAGTACTACTGTACGGTACAGAAACCTGGGCAGTAAAGGCAGATGAGATGAGGAAGCTAGACATGATGGAAATGAAGTGCCTGAGATGGGTGGTAGGATGTACTCTGTGAGACAGATGAAGAAATAAGGACATGAAAGCAGAAGCCAAAGTAGGTTCAATTGAAGAAAAGATCAAAGAGAACAGATTACAGTGGTTTTGTGACATGTGCAAAAAGAAGACAATCTGGTGAAGAAGATCTTGGACAGATGGAAAGAAGGCAAGAAGTAACAAGGCCATCCAGCAAAGAGGTGGATGGATTATGTGAGAGAAGATCTGCAACAGTCAGGCATGAGTGTTGAAGAAGGCAGGAGTTTGGCAATGAATCAAGAGAGATGGCAACAATTAATATGACACCCCATGTAGAAAATGGGAAAAGGGGGAATTGATGATGATGATGATGTTGATGACATATATTTAACTTGCACTCTCTGGTTCAACTACAGTATGATCATTTTCCATGTTCAGCTATCTCCATCCATCTTTTTCCATAAGCATCTTGGCTGCAGATATTCTCAAAGTAGATCCAGAAAAGACCTCTAAATACTTAATATATGACAATTTCCACAAGTAAGCGTACTCTCACTTCAAGTGAGGTGAGGGGATACAGTTAACTGAGATTATTCTGGTTTTGCCTAAATTTATTTTATATCCAATGAACTGACTAATTTTGTTGTCTAAACTGGTGGCATATATCTTCAGGTTTTGAAACATATGAGTGAATCATCTGTTTAGAGTAAAATGTTTACTTCCTTCACATTAACCACATATCCTCTTACTACTGATTGATGCATTGATACTAGTGATGGTTCTAAATGCAGAGTACACAAATTTAGGGAATGAAACAACCTTACTTTGTTTTTCATATTATGGCAAAACCCACTGGAAACTGTTAAATGCAGCTTGATTAAGATACAAAATAAAACAAATGTAAAATCAAATGCTGCGACCATGGAGAGGATGGTATACAACTAAAATCAGATGCAAACTTTAATAACAAATATAAAACTCATAAGAAATCACAAATAAAATGTAAAAAATATCTTAGAGCTCTTCTACATCTATTTTTTACCATGTTTTATGTGAGTGTCAAGTGAAGTGGAAAGCCTGACAACTCGGTCATCAAGCTGAGGGCTGAGAACTGGATCTAAATTCCTGGCTGAGTCATTTAACATGCACCTAGATATGGGGAGCTTACTTTAAAGCTTATAGGTTTTTGGTGTCCTGGTCAAAATCTTGGATAGCATAGCATAAGGAACATGTCACCTTCTTGAAGTTGATGGTTAGCTAGGTTGTGGCAGTAATTTGGAAGGACCACTTCTGTAACAAGGAAGCCATTTTGTTGGTAATGAAGAAGGCATCCAGATTGCAATGGCTGCAATTGTTGTTGAAGTTGCTAGTTACACACAATCTTCAAACCAGTATATCATTTTCTACCAAACATATCCCAGGGCACTATTAGTCTTTCTTGATTACTGATATCCAGATTTTACAGCTGGGCTCTGGAGGCACAGGAGACTCTCAACACCATTCCACCTGACCATTGGATGATCAATGAAGAGTAACATAGGAATTACTAAGTAACGTTTGGGCAACAAGCACTAAAAATCTTGGGGGGGGGTTGACCTTTTGAACCTTGTGGATCTCTGGCAGTGTTTTTTCAACACCAAGACTGAATCAGTCTCTTTCCTGTTACTTACTACATAATATCTAGATGCATATTAAATGAAACAGCTAGGAATTTAAATCCAGATATTAGTCCTCAGCTTGATGACCAAGTTGCCAGGCTTTCCACATCACTCATGCCTTGTATTAGCTGTGGGTTACTGGAAAGTTTTCAAGGGTGAGGGACAAACCCAGGAATATCAGATGGCTCACCTGCAGGGCCTTGTTATGCATTATAGTGTAGGGAACCCACACTGTACTTTGTGACTACCATAGATATGTGGCATGGATACCTTTTAAACTGGCTTTATTAAAGAGTTTTCAGGGTCAGTAAGTTATTGTTTTTTTTTTTTATGGGACAGATATACTGCTGATGTATGCTCTAATTTTAATTTCTATGTCCAGGGCCAAGAACAATCAATGGGATTGGAGCAAAAAGGTTCATGGGGGGGGGGGGGATTACCCTATGCAGACTGTGTGTCATGAGCTTCATTAGAGGACTTGGTGTTTTAAGTTTCCCTTGGGACTACTTTCATCTCCAAAGGATTTAGATTATTTGATTCACAGAATGTTATGGTGCAAGGGATACTGACCATAGCTTGTTCTTACTACTCATATGTATAGAAGGAGCCTAGGACTTTGCTTAGGAGGTGAAATCTGTAAGTTATCAAAAGTATGAGTAGATGTCCTCCAGAGCATTTTGGCCTACATTAAAAATGTACTCTTTAGGTAGTCTGATTTCCCTCTCTGTCAAAATTTACACATTTCAATTACACGTTACAGTCACATTGGAATTGTAGGCTGTGTCCTCATTGCCCTAGCAACATATGGCATGACCAAATGGTATAATTCTAGTCTCGATCTGGCTTTCCTGGTAATTTACTGGGAACAGCTCTTTTCAGAACTGAGTGGTATTATTCAGTAGGAAGGCCAGGCAAAGATTTTATTTATTCCCCTGGCGGCAAATCATATCAGGTGGCTCTGAAACAGCAAATGCTGTCCATTGTTTTTACGGAGACCTTGCAACAGTGCAATTGCAAATTCCTAATACATTGATGGCATGGTCATCCATAGTCTTGAGGTTAAAAGGGAGCAGGGCATAGAAACTAGCTGTATTAGAGACAACACTGATGTTTATAATTAACAGAATAGCCAGGACAGCCCCATTTGGGAGGTTCTATTTTGGACATTGTGAATTTTTGGATCGGAATGCAATTTGTTTGTACAGAGGGGATTTGTTTATGTGATTTTGGTTAATTTAATAATTTACATTTTCACCCTGGTTCAAAAAACTTGACATGTTTCACTGTGTAATCTAAAAAATGGTGGCATAAAATGAAACATATCAAACAGTTCAAAAAAAGAAAGAAAAAAAAAAAACAACTACAGCAACATATGAGAGAAATGTTTGAACATATATAGTAAACTTGTTGGCTCTACGGTTCAAGCATTCCAGGAATAGCTTGGTGCAATTGATTTCTACATAGTAGTCAGGCTTTTGTATGCATGGTGAGATGTGATCTGTACCTCATCAAGAGTTGAAAGGTGCCCAGGCTGTGTATTGTTGAAGTACTCTCGGAAGTGTTTACTATGGAAAACTGAGGAAATAGACTGCACTGTGTGCAGACTGGTAGAAAGTTGAGGGATGACTTTTCTCCATTTCATTCTTCTCTTTCTTTCCTTGGCCAGTTTGTCAGTATACATGACATGATGAGTGAGTGGTTTATAATGCTGTGCTGTAGTAATGGTCATACTTAGTGGAGGGGGCATTTTGGATATGACATTTGGTTGGTGGCCTGAACAAGCTGATTAGAGAGGATGGTATGGCACACTACCAGTCATGGAGCTGCCCAGCATGCTGAAATCTCAGTTGTTGGTTACCAATAACTATGTATAAGTTTATTTTGTGGTTATTGAACTAATGGTTCAAATGTGGAAATATAATTTGACATGCAAATAAACTGGTTGCAAAGGCATTATAGTGTGCTGATGTTATTGGGGAAGTCGTATTTGGGGCAAATATCATTTGTGAGTAGATAAATAGTTCCCCCTGACTGTGAATGTAGAAGGACCATTACACCTTCCCTTGCCCAAGGTCGGTATATAATTAGCTGGAAAAGAGTTGTACCATTACACTGGCACAGTGGTGGGGAACTCTCCCTCTCCCGCTTCTTCCTCATGTGGGGATATCATGGGGCAGCCTTCTCCCATTTCTTTCCTGGGCCAGTTTGTCAGTATGAATCATGGAATGAGTGAGCATTTTACAACATTGAGCAGTACTATTGGTCATGCCTAGCCAAGGGGTCACTTTGATTTGCCATTTGGCTTGGAGGGACAGGTTGACTGGAGTGTGTGGTATGGTATACTACCTGACACAGAGCTGTCCAGCATGTTGAGATTTCTCTTGTTGGTTACCAATACTTGTTAATAAGCTTATATTGTGGTTATAGTATGGATTGTTCAGATGTGGAAATGTACTTTGACATGCAAATAAACTGGTCACAATGGCATTATTGTGCCTGTTGGTGTTATTGGGAGAGCAGTATTTGAGGGCAAATAATTATTGTATCACCTGAGAGATTTACACTAAAGATATAATTATTTCATCAACAAAGAACCTTCACTATGCAGTCATTTTAATGTATTCAGGTAGGACAACTTTATATTTCAAAAATGATGAATTTGTGTTGATCAAGATCGCATTTAATTTAAGACAGCTCGGTAGTGTGGATACTACTTTAAATGGAACAGAGACTAGACTACATACAACAACAATTCTAGCATCAAAAGTAATTCTAAAATGTTTCTTGTAGATTAAGGGGTGTTAAAAAAATTAGGCTCGCTTTGGTAGGGAAATGATTATAAAGTCACTTTAATCAACTTCCATAATGGAAATCTTGTCTGGCAAGAACACAGCTGTGAAATATATTACCATTTGCTCACTGACAGAGCTGGTCGATTATATATGTCTATACCATCTCACTTTTGCCGGTGATATTCTTATGCCTCAGTTTATCCCATATGTACAGAGAAGCAGATTCAAAGCCACACAGAAAGTACATTTCTTTCTCAGCTAAGAAATCAGGAATGTAATATTAGAAGCTGAACAGATTCTTTTCAGAATACATAAAAATTAAAACTTACACATAAAAATTAAAGTTTGCACATAAATCCACCTACCTTTTGCATACAGCAAGGGCAACAGCAACTCTGACACCTCAAAGGCCGGAATAAGTGAATGATTTCTTGGTTGGTGTTATCTGAGATCTTCATGTTAAAGTGATGCAATGAAACAAGGAAGTTCCGTGTGAAACCATCAGTCTGTTCTTCGGCATAGAGAAATCTCTGTCTTGAGCTGTTGCAGATATCAAACTTTTTGTTGACTCTGACCCCGGCGTAAACTGAAGCAATTTAAACATAATATTGGCTGGCATCGTATACCTCCTCATCATTTGTTTATAAAGTTTTAGTAACACAAGAAGCTCATGCCTGAATAGCTCAGCATTGTTATGACTAACGGTTCTTTGATTCTGTTTGGAACCATATTACTCAATATTTCTGATAACAAACTTTGCTAGTTTTCTGTTTTTAAATAGACTGTAATTGTTCATAGTAGATTTCATCCTCTCACTGTCTCACAAAACATTATCACTTATACCACACAACAGTGGAGTCTGGTGACTTCAAATCAACAGGCGGCTGCAGGAGACACCTGAATGGGGTGGGGCTAACTTCATGGGGTGGGGCTATGCTACAATGTGAATAACATCGATCATGCTTACAATTTTACATAAAATAACTGCTCATTCACTATTGCACATGCTGAATAGTCTACCAAATACTAGACTAAATCGCATTTCAGAGCTAATGAGGTGTTTAGGTTATGCTATAACAGCACAAAACCTAAACATCTCTAAACAGTAAAAAAGTGGTTGGCCTTTACTGCATGAAACTATTATGGGTCCACATGATGTAGTAAACATACATTGTACTATATCAGGTAATCTGCATGCTGTACAATGCCAAGTGAAAAGTAAGGAGATTTGAAAATCCCACTGCACTCTTCATTTATTATTCACAATTCAAGGTCACTCCAACACCTAATGTGCCAGTATGACAGTTGACTTTGCCAAAATACACATTAATTTTCCAAAACCAGAATTATAACAGTAAACAGCAGGGCCAGTCAACCCATTTCATTCACAAACAACCCCCCCATTACCAATCAAAAGTATCTGCTTTGACCCTGCCAGGATTAAAGTAAAAATAGTAGTAACAGGTTGCAAACTTGCATTAATTTTATTTAGTTGACAGAAACATTAGTCACAACTTATGTGTGCCAGCTCACCTTAGACAAATAAAAATTTCATTTTATTTTACTTAGTTTACCCAGGTTTGTCCAACTGTCTTTATTCAAAACGCCCTTTTCAGCATATGTCCAGGTAGAAAAGCTCTAACATATTACAAACATTTTTAAACAGACATTTAGTATATACACCAACAGATATGAAATAACATTTATTTATTTATTTATTTATTTAAATTTGTTGACTGGGAGTGTCCGACTGGACGTGGGTCCATTTTCAGCAGAGGCCCGGGGAGAAAAGCTCCACAGTAAAATAAACAGACAGTAGTTACATTAGATTACATAGCGATTAACAATTTAACATAGAAATTACTTACAACATATTTACAGATGAAGAACATAGTACATCAGTAGACAACTAGAATCTTTATCTGTGAAGTACATAACAGGCATTAACAAATGTAACAATGAGAAGTTCCTGCTGTATAATAAGTACTAGGCTTATGAGCATCTGAGCTTGCTATAATCAAGGTAGTTAGTGGAGTGGAAAGAAAGGTAGTAGTCGGATGGGGTGGATGATATTAAGAGTGGAAGTTGCAAGGGCATAGCCAGCATATTTTTAGGTGCGCTTTTAATAAAGTTTTGAAGTTGGTGCATGATGGTACGGAGGTAATTGTGGGTGGGAGTGAGTTCCATAATTTGGCTATGACACAAGAGAATAGTGCTTCACCAGCAGAGTTATTGGCTTTAGTGATCTGCAAGTGATTTTTGTTGCTGGATCTTAGTGGTCTGGTGGTGCGATAGGGTTGGAGTAGATTCTGGAGGGATGGGACATTTAATGGATGGTTTACTAGTTTGTGGGCGAGTGAGAGTTGATACCACTGAAGGAGGTGAGGGAGTTCAAGCCAGCCCAGTTCAGCAAGAGAGAGACAGTGGTGACTACGGTAGGATGCCCCTGTGGTGAATTTGGTGATTTTGTTGTAGCAGGTCTCTAGCTTGTTTAGATCACATTGCCTTAGGTTGGTATATACTGGAGAGGCATAAAGTAGGGTGGAGATAAGGTGGGAATTTGCTATTGAAATCTTTGCTGCTTTGGTGAGAAATTGTTTATTTCTGTATAATGCTCCTAGTTTTTTGTGGACTTTTTTTTGGTCATGGATATGTGAATGTCAACTTTTAGTTTATTGTCTATTTCCACTCCTAGCAATTTGGTGTGTTCAGTTGGTATATAGTGGTGTTGTCGTTTGCTGTGATGTTAAAGTGAGAGTTGTTTTGAGTATGTTTGGTGGGTTGGAAGATGAGTAGTTTAGTTTTGTTTGGGTTGAGTATTAATTGGGCATCAGATAACCATGTTTCAACAGAGGAAAAGGCTTCCTGTGTGAATTTTTGCAGTTTGGGTAGGGACTGGGCTGAGCAGATGATGGTCGAGTATTGGATGAGTGTGCCATGTTTGGCAGCAGAGGCTAGATTATTGGTGTAAACAGAGAAGAGTAGGGGTCCAAGGATGGATCCTTGGGGAACCCCTATGGAGACAGGTAGTTGGGGAGATATGTCATTCTGCCATACAATGGATTGTTGGCGGTCAGACAGGTAACTCTGAAACCAGTTGGTGACTGATTGTGAGAAGGATAGGTTATTGAGGACAGAGATAAGTTGTTTGTGTGGGACCATGTCAACTGCTTTAGATAGGTCTAGGAAAGTAGCAGAAGAGAGATAGCCATTGTTTTTATGCTGAAGGATAGTGTTAGTAAAGGAGAGTAAGGCAGTGGTGGTGCTATGGTTTGGTCGGAAACCATGCTGAGTACTGGAAAGGAGGTTGTTAGTAAGGAGGTAGTCTGAGACCTGAGAGTGTATGCATCTCTCTAGTATTTTGGAGAGTGGAGAGAGAATAGCTATGGGGCTATACATTAAGAATGAGTCATACATTTGATACTTAGATTACATTCATTTGAAAGTACAGACAATTATTATTGTCTTGCAAAGCCAGAATTACAACAACATTAAACAGATGGGTCAGTTGTTTCATTTACACATGACCCCCGTCCCTATTGCCCACCTCACCCACAGTATCTGACTTAATCTTCTGAGGTTAAAAGACAGAAAAAGGATGTTTTTTCACATAAACAATAGCCAGAGTTCAGAGCATGTGGTTGATCTTATTTCACTCAGATGCATGTTACTCTTGCAAAGCAAATCAGAAGTACAACAGTAAGGTCAGTCATTTCATTCACACATACTAGGCATAACCCTTCAGCCCAATTGCCTACCCACAGTATCTGCTTTGAGCCTACAAGGTTTAAAATAATGAAAAGAGAAGATAATGGTTAAATTACTATATTTCTTTCGCATCACATAGTTCACCTACACACACTTTAGTCATGCAAGGTCAAAGTTTCAACAACAAAATATCCATACACCTTCCTAATCTATCTTGAGTGACCCTGAAAAAAAGATATTAGGTTAAAAGAACATTTCATCCACAAGCAGCCCAAAACACACTGCGTACCTAGTATCTGTTTGACTCCTGCCAGGATATTTTATTAGGAAAAAAGACACTCACAGTCAAGCAGCCTCCAAAGCACACTGTCTCTTTAGTATCTGCTTAACCCTGGCAGGATATTTTATTAAAAAAAAATCCATCAACAGTCCCCAAAACACATTGCCTCCCTAGTATCTGGTTGACTCTGCTAGGATATTGTACTAAAAAAATCCATCAACAGTCCCCAAAACACTTTTCTTCATTAGTATCTGGTTCATTCTGTTAGGTAGTTTATTTTTTTTATTTATTATTTATTTATATTTGTTAACTGGGTAATGTCTCACTGGGCTAGGGGCCCATTTTTAACAGAGACCCAGGGAGAAAAGCTCCAAGACAAGAAGTAGACAAAGAAACAACAGCAATGGAAACATATAACAGTGGAAAAAAATATAAAATATACAAATATAAAAACAAGTTACAATACTGATAGTGAAAGTTGCATATTCTGGGAGTATAGCATGATAAAAACATGGTATAAAAACAAATTAGCAATACACATTGTTTTTTTTTTAAGGGAAAGAGATAAGGTAGGAAGTACAGGTAGGCATAAAATATAATACAAAGTAAGATATCACATGACAGTTAGTACAACAACTATGAAGTACCAGAATGGGACTAAAGTAATGTTAGTATGGAGGCCTACCAGGTTGGAAGGGTTAGCATGGGTGGATAGAGGATTGTGATTATCAGAAGTATTAAGCATATGCTTGAGGGAGTAGGTTCCAGGAACTGGATATTTTATTTCACTAGACACAGTCACCATAGTAGTTGTTGGACTTTTTCACTTTTAAGAGACATTTATCTGATTATCTTAGAGGTCTGGGGTTGGAATTTGGTTCAACTAAGTTAGAAAGAGCAGGGCAGTGATTAGGTTTGTGGATGATATTGCATGCAGCAGTAAGTTGGTTAAGAGTTAGAAGGTTGGGAAGTTCGAGCTAGTTAAGTTGGTGGAGCACAGAACAGTGGTGGGATTTGTGAGGTTGGTTAGTGCCAAACTTGGCTATTTTATTATAGCAAATTTTAAGGTTATTTAAGTCAGTCTTAAGCAGGTTGGTGGAGATTTGAGAGCAATAAAGGAGGGTGGATAGCAAATGGGATCTGGTTGTGGAAAGTCTGGCATGGTGAGTTAGGAAAGATTTGACTCTATAGAGTGAGCCAAGTTTAATGTGAACTTTTTTAATAGTAATAGCTGTATGGGATTCCAAAATGGTTGACAGCCTGCAAACACACTGACAGTGCAGCTCCTGCATTCCTATATTATAATCTGACTTCAAACCAGCACATCACTTGGGAAAAGTATACCAAACATCAATGGATTAAAGCAGAAATATGAGTACTTACTTGTTTAATCTTTATTTTTCAAAAATTCTCTCATTCTGAAGGAAAAATAATTACTTGTTGGAAACAGAGCCCTGAACCACATGGTGTGGATTATTCAAGACCAACAGGCCTAATAAGAGGAAAGTAAGAAGAAAAACAACTTTCATAACAAGACTTATCATTTAAAATTCTGTACTACTACTAGGAATCTAACTATACAAGATTAATGGAGAATCAGCCAGATTGGATGGAAACTGTAATCACAAAAACCAAACTGTCTGCAATTACTACTCCTGAGAAAGAAAACACTTCTAAAAGGCATAAAATTAACAAGCAACAACAAGAAGTTGGTAAAATGTGTCAAAGATTAAAACAGGAAAAATCTTTAACACTGGAGGATCTGAAAACTGCTTTACAACCTTTACAAACAGAAGTGCAGGGTTTCTCTCATAAGCTAACTACATTTGGCTCTACTCTGGACCAAATTGTGCTTAGGCTAGAACAAAATGAAGCTAAAGTTATGGACAATGAACTAAAATAGATGAACTGCAACAAAAAGCACAAACCAATGACACTACAATTAAAGAATTACATCAAAAAATGCTAGACTTGAAAGCTAGAAGCCGGAGAAATAATTTTATCATAAGAGGTATTCCAGAGAGCTTTGATAATCCACAACTTATTCCAATAATAAAATAAATACTAAGCTCTGTTCTGACTAATAAAGATCTCCTGGATGAGATAGTGATTGAAAGAGCCCACAGAGCTATAAAGCGTACACAAACAAGTGATCTTCCAAGACAAATCTACATCAGACTGCTTAATTCAGCACATGTTCAACAGATACTGTCAGCTTATAAAGTTAAAAAGAATATTACATGGAGAGCACATAAAATTACGATTACTCAAGATCTTCCTTTAGAAATTAAACAAAATTGAAAGAAACTCAGTAAATACTGCACTTATCTCATTGAAAATAAGATTTGTTTCCAAATAAAATATCCTGCAACTTTAACATTTTATTACAAAGAAGAAAAAATATCCTTGGAAACACCTGACCAGGCAAAATCCACCTTTCTGGGTCTCTTCAAAGTAAATTTTGCCTGAGACAACTCTTTTCATATCCAAAATCAACATTTGGAAGGCTAAACGAGTGCTACAGCTCCAAAGAACTACAGGACAGAAGAATATACCACTCTTATGGGAAACTTCAAGCAAAAGGATGTGGAATGTATTCTAAATAACTTTACTTACCTGCCTGTAAAGAAAACATTTTTGTTACACTGTAATACTTAAGGTACTGTCTTTTAATAACTGCCTTCTACATTTAAAAGCTGGAAAGCTACCTAACACTGACTGCATAGAGAAATGACTTTAAATTGCATTTACAGCTTACAAAAAAGGAGTGTTAAACTACATTTAAAATAATGGGATATAACCTTTGATATAATAGTTTAAGTAGTGTAAATACTAGACATTAGTAGTTTCAGTTAAAATGTATAATCATTATTCTACTGGCATAATCATTGAGTTGCTTTTAAGTGTGTCTATGAGCAAGGTACAAAAACATTTCTCTTTTTTTTTCTCCCTGTTTGTCCTGTAGATGGCACTGGTTATAGCAATAACTGACGCTGGTGGTAATGCTAAATTACCACGGTTGGCGTGGTTTGGTCCCGAAGCCCGAGGAACCAAACAAAGAAAACCGTGGGTAAATTTAGCATTACCCACACCCAGAAGTGGGTTATTGCTATTATACCATGACATTATTTAAGAAAAGAAACTATTAATTTTCTTAAATAATGGCATAGTATAATGCCTGTTTACTGCCCTTCCGCAGATGTCTGGCATCCGCGGCAGTTCTGATGTACTGCGCCGCGCAGTACATCAGAGTTGAGCAAAAGCAACTGAGAAAGCAAGATCTCCGTTGCTTTTTTTTAGTGTCTCGCTATGTTAAATGAGTTTAACATAGTGAGACAGTTTTAAAATAAGCAACGGACATCTCCGTTGCTTATTTTAAAACTGTCTCGCTATGTTAAACTCATTTAACATAGCGAGACTCTAAAAAAAGCAACGGAGATCTTGCTTTCTCCGTTGCTTTTTTTTAAAACACTGTCTCGCTATGTTAAATGGGTTTAACATAGCGAGACAGCTTTAAAATAAGCAACGGAGATCACCGTTGCTTATTTTAAAGCTGTCTCGCTATGTTAAACCCATTTAACATAGCGAGACAGTGTTTTAAAAAAAACGAGTTATACTAATGGAAAAAAGTCCGGGCGACCAGACCTTTTTCCATTAGTATAACTCGATTTACAACGGGCACGCTGGCCAATCAGCGTGCACATTTTGGGGGGGTCATGGTATAATAATTAATAATATATGAGTTCACAATTATGTGCGTGTATGGCTTTTGCCAGTGCAGTGTTAAATAAAGTTTCCAATACATTTTAAAGAACCACAGTTAGTTGTTAGCAAAAATAATGCAAATGTTGTTGAATTTTAAAGTGCTGCCTTCTTTAAATGTTTAAAATGTATAATCATTATTCTACTTGCATAACCATTGAGTTACTTTTAAATGTGTCTATGAGCAAGGTACAAAAACATTTCTCTTTTTTTTTCTCTCTGTTTGTCCAGTAGATGGCACTGGTTAATTATTAATATATGAGTTCACAATGATGTGCTTATATGGCTTTTGCCAGTGCAGTGTTAAATGAAGTTTCCAATACATTCTAAAGAACCACAGTTAGTTGCTGTTAGCAAGAATAATGCAAATGTTGTTGAATTTTAAAGTGCTGCCTTCTTTAAATGTTCATATATTGCACTTGTTTTTTGAAAATGTTGTTTTGTAAACTCTTTAATAACTCTTGAAATGTTAAGAATTATAATATGTTGCTGTTACTACAAAACTTTTTCTAAAATCTACTTTTCTCTTTCTCTCTGTATAATATCTAAGGGTACAATTAGCATACTATTTTAAGACGTCTGAAAATGAATATACAGTACATAAATAACAAAAGGAGCGGGATGGGTACAGTCTGTTAGCTGATGACTGTTCACATTTGGAACAGTATGGGTATTATTGACATCCCTCTGATAAATATGTACTCCTTGTTGCTAAAAATAATAGTCTCTTTTAGTTTCTTAATTCAATGCACATTTACTAATACAGAGGGATGGGTGGTTAGGCACCTGTTTAGAGTTTGGGAGTAGAGAAGTCACAACATTTATTCTTAAGATAAATACACTAACAGACAAAGTTTATAACTGTATTTTTGAGTATCAACTAATGAGAAACTTCAACAATATTAATAAAAAATGATAACCATAGACTCTTGGAATGTTAAAGGGATAAAAAGAAAAGAAATGTAATCATGCACCTCACATACCAAACTAAGGCTGACATAACTTTCTTGCAAGAAACTCACTTAGATGACCAACTTTGGGTTAGGGAAAGGAAAAGAAAATGGGTTAAAAGAATAGTTGCTGCAAATTATAGGTTTTTGTCCAGGGGAGTGGCCATTATAGTAAGCAAATCCTTCCAAGGAGAGATTACTTCCTATGAAGCTGACTCAAAGGGAAGATGGGTATTATTTACTACTGAATATCATACTTTGAACAAACCATTACTCTTTCTTAATATATATATATATAGCCCCTGCTCAAATCAACAGCTCTTCATTTATGAAATATTTAATATATTAGTCAAATACCCAAATCATCTGTTTATTGTAGGTGGGGACTGGAATGCTTTACTAAATCTAGATAAGGATAGATCGCATAATAAAAACAGACATTCACAATCTACCACTACAGCACTTGAAGAATTACAAAATACATTTGAACTAGTTGACCCCTATGTTAAATTTCAGTATGATAAAACAATATCAAGATTCACTTTCTTTTCAGCCACTCATAAAACTTTTGTCCAGGATAGATTCTTTTCTAATTTCCCTTGCTTTCCTTTCTAACAAATTAAATTATGCTGTATCACCTAGAACTCTTTCAGATCATTCCAAAATTAGACTTTTAATAAACTTTCAAACCCATAAACAAAATATTTCCTATCTCAATACCTGGACGTTAAATCCTAAAACTATACAAAACCAAGAAACAACACAAGAAATTCAGAATGTCCTAACCCAACTCCAAAATGATTTTATATCCACTCAAATTCCATATGACATACAATGGGCGGCTACCAAGGCAGTCATCAGGGCTATTATTATTCAAAAATCTGCATGGTTCAAAAAATATATATAACAATCTTAAGAATGAACTAGAGTATCAAATAAACACTGCTGAACTAGAACTTCAGGAAAAATATTTTAAAGAACTTGAGGAAAAAATAATTGATTGGCAAAAACAATTATACAAACACTATTTAGAAAATATCTCCTTCTTAGAATTAAGGTCAATATATCAATACTCAGAATGGGCTCAAACACCATCAACATTCCTAGCTAGACTAATTAACATAAAAAGTGGACTTCCTAGGATCAAAGAAATAAAATATGAAGGACAGGTGAAATATAAAGACCAAGATATAGTGGACGCTTTTGAAGATATTTATAAGAAATTATACAATATACCCTTATCACCATCTACAGACAGATTTGAGGATTTTATACATAATATACACTTTCCACAAATTACAGAAGATCAAAGGAAACTCTTAAAATCACAGTTACAATTAAACGAGATAAAAGCTGCAATAAATAAACTAAAACTAGGTAAATTCCCTGGGCCTGATGGATACACATCTGATTTTTATAAGTTATTCATGAAACCTATCTCCAAAGTTTTATTAAAAGTTTTCAACTATATAATACAATATGGTATAACAGACAAATACTTAAATAACTCCAAGACAGTGTTGATTCCTAAACCGCATTCTGACCCAACAGATCCAGCAAATTATAGACCAATAGCTCTCATAAACACTGATCTTAAGATATTAGCCCATGTTATAGCAAATAGATTTAAGAATATACTCCCCTCTATTATTTCCCAACAACAAATGGGCTTTATGACAAACAGACAAACAAGTGACAACACCCTCCTCTTAGATACCATTATAAGACTACTTAATAGTGATAAATGCCCCAGATATGCCCTTACAGTAGATGCAACCAAAGCTTTTGATAGAGTAAACTTACACTTTCTCTTTAATATACTGCCTTTATATGGTTTTCCTCAAGAATTTATTAAAATGATCCAGGTTCTGTATCAGAAAGCTTCTACCACTATACAGGTAAACAAACTTATAACTAACCCTATACTCTTATACAATGGTACAAGACAAGGATTTCTTCTTTTGCCATACCTATTTAATCTTTATCTAGAACCCCTCCTTCTGTTTATTTCACAAAAAAACTTTCATCATATTCCCAGAATCCACAATACAAATCTTATATACTTGGCCTTTGCCAATGACTTAAATATATACTACCATCTCCCCACTATTGACCTCCCAAAAATACTTAAAGCTATGGATGAGTTCTCGGTAATTTCAAACTATAACTTAAATTTAAACAAGTCACACATATTTCCCCTCAGTTCTATAGGTCATAAAGAATTGTACTTTCGCATGAGTGAGCTCAAAATAAACTATCAGATAAAATATCTGGGAATACTATTTACTTCGGACTTCAAAGATATTATAAACAATAACCTACTAAAAACAATATTGATAGATGGAAGAACATCAGTATGTCTCTACTGTCAAAAGCTAGTGTTCTACCAAGAATACTCTTTCAATTAAAATGCTACTTTTTCAAATATTCCCTAGAACTTCTTCCTTGCCATGGAAAAAGCTATATCAAGATTCTTATGGTATCCCACATCTACCAGAATTAAATATGGAAACCTTGTACTCGTCAAAGATAAGGGGGTATTGGTGTTGCCTGATTTTAAGCTTTACTATATTATAATTACTGTCTACAGACTAATACAATAATAAACTATGACTCATATATAAATACTTGGACACCCCCAGTGGACGAAAATTTGGTATAAACAGTTGAAATCCCTTGGCTATAATATCAAATCCCTACCATTCTTGAATTTAAACCAGACTAGCTTATACACAAAGAATCTACACCCACTAATTAAAAACCTGATTCTTACAACACAGAAACTATTTAAATCATTGCAATTAGCTGACGCGTTTGCCCTTATATAACAGTTACACCTAAATCCTAATCTACTAATAAATAATAAACCCATAAATCTAACAAACTACCCCCTAATAAAAGACTATACAATATGGGATATATACCAATGGAAAGACTCTAACACGGGACAAATGAGACTTGAACTCAGACTTCCTAAGAAATATAGTATTATCCTTAACCAACTTCACCATCTTATAAATGCTAAATTCTCACAAATACACACTGACTTACAGAACATAAATTTAGTTAAATTAATACTTGAAAATCTTGTGATTAAAGGGAAAACAATTTCTAGGACATATAAAATTGTAATGAGCGCAAAACATCAGAATTATTTATTATTTTCAAACTATTGGCAAATGAAAAATCAATCACTGACTTAAGAAAATAAGAAACTAGCCATTGAAAATACAATCAAATTAATTCCATTCAAGAAGCAGTTATATACACAAATTATGGTAAATAACAATCTATATTATACCTTATCTAAATTAAATAAATTCAGTCCTAACTTTTCACCTATATGTCCCCATTGTCCGAATCAAACAGCTGATATTTTGCATGTCATGTGGAACTGTATTAAGATACACAACTTATGGTGTTCCTTGAGAGTAAGATTAGAGAAGATGGGATATGAAAAATCAACCCTTACATGGGAGACAGCTATATTGCACATTAACATCAATCAACTTCCAAAAATATTAAAACATGTCTTTATTATGATGTGTGCCCTTAATAAATTCTTTATTACAAAGAAATGGAATGTCATGTCACCAATTACATGGGAAAATGTTAGCAATCTTGCTATCAAATATATCTCATTGCACAAATTAGTTTATTCAAAAACAAAAAAAAAACAAACGATATTACCAAAAATATTGGGGTTACTTACTAGATATAATTCTTGACAAATAAAATTCGCCCACAAATTGACATGAAAAGCTAATCTTTTAATAAGAAATGAAGGTTGTATAACCAGTTTTCTTGCATCTTCCCCCTTCTCTTAGTATATGTGTATCTAGATATTTTCCCTAACCATACAATAAATGGTTGAATTTCTATCTTTACTTTCTATATAGACTATCCTCATTCTACTATCCCTTATGACAGCAAATGAACATAAGAATTATCATACTCTTCTTGATGATGTAGTGACTTCTAGTGTATATATTGTATATATATATATATATATATATATATATATATATATATATATATATATATGTATAATTTTCTCGAAACGAGATTGTTGTCTGTTTTCTTTAGATATGTATTTGTATTGTTTATTTGTGTTTTTGAGTTATTGTATTGTTGTTATTATTTGGAAAAAAAGAAAATTGAAATAAAGAGATTTTGGGAAAAAAATAGTAATAGATATATGTTTGTTTAAGTTTAGGGATTCATCTACTGTAGTTTGACTTGTGGATTCTATTCTATTACCATTGGATGAGTAGATTGTAAGAGAGATTTTGTTATTTTTAGTTCCATTGTTGCAGAAGACTATAAGCTTGGTTTTATTGTGATTGAGAATTAGTTGATGGTTGGTAAGGTATTTTTCTATGTTGTGGAGAGATTCTTGTGTTTTTGTGTAGTTCTTGGGGTGAGGAGCAGAGCAGATAAGAAAAGCATCATCTGCATATTGAATGATAGTGGCTAGATGGGTGGACAAATTAAGTTAATTAGTAAAAATGATAAAGAGTAGAGGTCTGAGGATAGAACCTTGGTGGACTCCTATGGAGATGGGTGGAGATGGGTGGGGGGTTGTTTTCCCATCTGATGGACTACCGTCAGTTGGAAAGATAGCCATGAAACCAAGTGAGGGACATTACACTGAGGTTGTAGGTTACCAATTTATTTAGCAGTATCTGGTGGGACACTGAATGAAATGCTTTGGACATATTAAGGAAGACAGATGAGACAAGATGTCCTTCATTTTTAAGGTGGTTTATGGTGTTAGTGAAACTAATGAGTGTGGTACTAGTACTGTGTTTTGGTCTGAAACAATGTTGAGGGATGGATAGGAGATGGTTGTTAAGGAGATGGTCAAGTAATTGCTGATTAATGCATTTCTGTAAGATTTTGGAAAGGGGGGAGAGGACAACAATAGGGTGGTAGGTTGAGAAGTCTGTAGAGGGAACAACTTTGTATAAAGGAATGACATGAGATATTTTCCAGAGGATATGAACATACTGTTCAGAGATGGAGCAATTTATTATTATGATAGATATGGGATATTAGACGGATGGAGCAGCTAGTTATAGAAAATTACTGGGGAGCTGGTCTGTGGCAAGTGTACAGGATTTTAGTTTATTTAGAAGCCTTTTTATATAGTTGATTTGGATGGGTTTGAAAGAAAGCAAAGTTAGGTTAGGAACTATAGGGGTGGGGACTAAAAGGGGTGACATAGTACTGGAGTTAATGAGGGAGGTTATGGAGTTGACAAAATGAGTATTAAATTGAGATGCTATGCAGTTGTAGGTATTTTTGGTGGAAGGAGCAGGGAAAGAGGGTTTACCTAGGTTGAGGAGATAATTGATAGTTTGCCAACATTTCTGTGGGTTATTTAAGTGCTTTTTTGACATGTTTGGAAATACGTTTTTTTTTTTTGTCATGCTTCATTTATTTTTTAGCAATGTTTCACAGCTGTTAGTGTGAGATTAGATTGTCATTATTCTTGGATCTTTGGTATTGTGACCCAGCCCTATCCCTTTGTCTATGTGTTAGTTTAGTGTCGTTTGATAACCAAGGGAGTTGTTTGGTCCTTACACAGATTTTTCTAGTGGGTGTGAGGTTATCTCAACTTGGAGGAATGTTCTGTTAAAATATTGAACAGCAAGGTCTACGTGGAAAGGGTTTAATGGAGACCAGTCACATTGCTGTAGCAATGTGTTAAATGTAGAGGGGGAAAAGTTCTTTTTGCTGAAGACATATTTTCATATGATGTTATTGGTTACATGAAGTCTTTTCCTAAGTAGAAAGGTGGGGGAGTGGTGACTAAGACTGTCAGAAAGGCAGCCAGCTTGGTAATGTAGGTTAGACCTATTTGTGAGTATCCAGTCTAAAACAGATTCTTTTCTAGAGTGTTTATCAATATATGTGGGAGAGTTAATAGTTTGAGAGAAATTATAAAGGTTAATAAAGTTAGAAGAGTTATTAGAGGAGCAAAAAAGCCAGTCTAGGTTGAAGTCTTCTAGTACTATTGTTTCCTGATTAAAATAAGAGGAAGCCCAAGACAGTAGAGGTTCTATGATGGGGAGGTTATATCCAGGGGTAAATAGGTAGCGATGATGATTATGGATTTGTGGGAGTTGATTTCCAGGTAAGTGGTTATTATTTCACAATTGGGCATGTCCGGGGATGGGTGGGTTAGTTGGACAAGTTGGAGGGAGTCTTTAAACATGATAGCGATTCCTCCACTGTGTTTGTTTAGCTGGTCTTGTCTGATAATGCTATAGCCATTGGTTAATATATGTTCATCTTTAATATGGGGTTTTAACCAGGTCTCAGTTATGAAGACTATGTCTGGGGAGTAGAGGGTGAGGGCAGCATGGAAGTCAATTATTTTGTTGGCGATGCTTCTGAGGTTGAAGTTGGTTATTAGAAGGTCAGAGTTTCTGCATTTAGGAAGTGGGAGCTTTGTTGGGGGTGGAGGGGGTCTTGAATAGTTGAGTTGGTAGTAGAAGGGGGGAAAATTGTGAGCAGGGAGGGATGACTGTTGTGGGGTCTGGGTTTGGATGAGTGTCAGCCTGGAGTTTGATGTGAGTGAGAGAGTGGAGTAGGATCTGTTTGATTGTTGCTAAAATCTATGATATTTGTAAGCAGAATGTAGGGGGGGTATGTATTTGGATACATTTATAAATATAAAATTGGGAGTTGGTGCTGCTGAAAAGGTGAGCTGAGATGAAAAATTCTGTGTAGGAGTGCTGGTGGTTAGGATGGGTGGGAAGTGTAGGGAAGTAATAATTAATGATGTGGAAATTATGATATAATGTGTGATGATGGGTTAGAATGAGTAGAAAGAGCAAGAGTAGTGTAGTACCAATAGAGGATAAGAAGGTCATATTAAGAGATAGATGACTGAAGATAATTATATATGGGATTGCATGGAGAAAGATGTCTGGGTGAGCGAAGGATGAAAGTATGTGCATGCAAGGAAATGTATGGATTGGCTTGGAGTGGATAGTATTTGGGAGTAGTGGAAAATGAGATGTATTATTTAGATAGTGTGTAAAAGGAAATGGATTAGTGGTTGTTGTATCAGGTGGGGGGATTTGTAATTGGCTGATAAGAGAAAGGGTGTGGTCTGGTTAAAATAAATCTGGGGAAAGTGGGATGGGTGATAATGGGAATAGTGTAGGAGAATGGAGTGAGCTCAAGCATAGCGAGGGCAAATGGAGTGGGTTGAACCACAGAGTGGTGAGCAGCTTGGTAGAAAATCAATCAGCAGCGGCATGTAGACAAGGTGAGTATGGTAGACAGTACAAAAGTTGGCGATATATGTGTGGAGGAAATTGCAGTACTAGGAGATATGAGGCATGAAAGGGGTTCAAGCAGGACCAGAAAGTAACAAGAGAGGAACAGTAAATGAATAGTGTGCCAAATAGAAGTAATAGTGAGTACAGGAGGGGAAAGCACAAAACAAGTGCAGGAAAAAAAAATAATAAAACATTGTGGCTTGACAGAAGGAAGTCCCCATAGTGTGCAAGCATGAGTGGCAGGTTGCAATTGTAAATAATTAAAAGCTGTAAATACAAAGTAGACCTATAGTATATTGACCGAGTGACTAATAAATGCTGGTATTTTCTCTCAGTGGTGAAAAGAACACAGTGGCAGAGGGGGCACTTTGCTGTAGGTGCTTCTTTGTGGGTGGGAGGTCTCAGAGTAAGCTGGATGGGGCTGCAAAAACTATAGAAAAAGACGATATGTTAGGTCAAATATCAGAGAAATGTTTGAGAAAAAGAGTTAGTACAGATAAAAGGGTACACCACAGGAATCACCATCATCATCATCCCCGTTTTTCTCATTTTTTTTTACATGGAGTCATAGTATCATGTTAACTGTTGCCAACTCTCTCAATTCAGCGCCACACTCCTGCCTTCTTCAGCCCTCATGCCTAACTGTTGCAGATCTTCTTTCAAACAATCCATCCACCTCATTGCTGGACATCCTTGCTTCCTTTTACCTTCTTCCTGTCTGCCCCAAATCTTCCTCACCAAATTGTCTTCTTCTTTCCTGCATGTGTCGAAACCACCGTAATCTTTTCTCTTTGATCTTTTCTGCAATTAGAGCTATTTTGGCTTCTGCTCTTATGTCATAATTTCTTCATTTGTCCCACAGTGTGCATCCTACCACCCTTCTCAGGCACTTCATTTCCATTGCCTCTAGCTTCTTCAACTGTTCTGACTTTACTGCCCAGGTTTCTGTATCATACAGTAGTACTGGCACACCACTGTCTTGTACATCTTACTTTTCAGCATCTTTGGCATTCTTCTGTCATAGACTACACCTGACACTCTATGCTAGTTGGCTGCAGCCCCTCTGAATCTAGCATTGACCTCTTCATTCAGACTTCCCTTTTCCTCATCCACCCCTCCCAGATACTTGAAGCTTCTATCTCTATTCTCAGCTTCTGCTGATATCCCCAATTTGCTGCCATTATGACAGTCTTATCTGTACTTAGTTTCATCCCATGTGCCTTCAGTTTTACATTCCATTCTCCTATCCTTTGCTGAAGTTCTAACTCAGAGTCAACCTGTAATGCCACATCATCTGCATACAGCAACTTTGTTGATCTGTCCCCTCCAATGCTAATGTAGTCCATCACCAGTATGAACAGCAGTGGGCTCAGAGCTGAACCCTGATGTACACCCACTCCCACTGGGAACCCCTCTGTGAGGCTGAACACTGTTCTTACTTGAGTCATTGGGTCCTTGTACATAGCCTACACTAATTCTACCAATGTTTCTGGGACTTCAAACACAGCAGTACTGCCCAGATCAGCTTTCTTGGGACCTTGTCATATGCTTTCTCCAAGTCTAGGAATGCCCAGTTGGACTCTCTCCTCATCTCTAGCTTCTTCTTAAGTATCTGTCTCACTGCAAACATCGGGTCAGTTGTGCTGCATCTTGTTCTGAATTTGAACTGCTCATCTCACATCTTATGTTCTACTACTCTGTGTATCCATTTATCAATCACCCTCTCCAGACCTTGCGTGCAATGTGATAGGAGATTAATACCTCTGTACTGCCCACAGTTGTGGATGTCCCCTTTGTTCTTGTACACTGGCACATGTATGCTTATTCTCCAGTCATCTGGGATATGCCTTTCTCTCCACACTGCTATTAGTACCCTCAGGAGCCATTTCTCCCCTATCTCACCCAGCTTCTTTATTATATCTGCTGTGACCTCATCTGAGCCTGCTGTTTTCCCTGCTTTCATTTTCCCTAGTGCTGTTCTCACGTCTTTTAGGGTGAACTTCTCTTCTTCTCTTATTGTAGGCTGTTTCTGGGGCAGTACAGCATCTGTGGGGTTTTTTTCATTCGGAAGCTGCTAGAAATACTTTGTCTGTCTGCCTTTGGTGTCCTGTGAACTGGTGAAAATTTTGTTGCTGGTATCCCTTATGAAGGGTGTCTGACTATATTCTTTATCGTTCTGTCTTTGTCTTCAAACCTGATATAGTTTCTTTGCACCACTTACTGAGTCACTTTCTGGAAGTCTGGTAAAGTGCCTCTGATGTCCTATTCTTTGCTATTGCAACTTCTTTCTTAGCTTCTTTGTTAGCCAACGAGTATTCCTTCTTAGCCTGGTCAGTCTTTTCTATCTCCCACTTCTTCCAGCACTCTTTCTTTCTTTTGATGACTTCCTGGACTTCTGCATTCCACCACCAGATTTCCTTATGTACCTTATTTCCATACCTGGCTCGGCCACATATCTTTTCTGTAGTCCTAACACATGCTATTTTTTCAGGCATTGCCATTCTTGTTCAACTCCACCTATTTCCTCCTCTTCTTGGGGTGCTAGAGCCCTGATTAATTTCTTTGACTGTTGTACTTTTTCTACAGTTAACTTCCAGGTCTTCAGCCAACTCTTTGTTGACCTTACAGCCTTCTCTGACCACTGCTTGCAGATGATTGTGGCAACTAGTGGTTTATGCTGTGGGCCGAATGTTTTGCTGGGGATAACTTTGCAATCATAGATTCTACCCCACTGCTTTTTCCTCACTATGAGGAAGTCTACTGATTTGCATGTTGGCTACTCTTGTATGTGATCTTGTGGCTGTCTCTCTATCAGACCCATGTGTTGACTACTATCAAGCCATTTGCCAGACAGAAGTCTAGAATGGATTCTCCTTCTTTATTCCTGTTGCCCCATCCATGTGGACTCAAGCAGTCCTCATATCCTGTTATATCTGTCTGTCCTAATATGTGCATTCAAGTCACCCATTATCAACACCAATTCATGTTGTTCTGCTTTATCTAGTAGGTCCTGCAACTGCTGCCTGAATGCTTTCTTTTCCTCACTATCCCAACCCTGCTGTGGGGCATGGGTTGAGATTATGAATACTGGTCTATCATTACACTGGAGTCTGATTGTCATGAGCCTGTCATTAATTCTGATGATATCCCTCTCACTGCCTTCTGAAGCCTCTCTCTCACCACAATTCCTACACCATTTCTAGTCTGTCTGCCTCCTGAGTATCCCAAGTCAAGTGACTTTCCTGCACTGCCCTTCTATCTAATCTCTTGGATATATAGAATGTCCAACCTCAACCATATCATCATGCCATCCACTTCCAAGCTGTGTCCTGTCAGTGAACCTACATTAAATGTAGCAATTCTCAGTTCATGTTTGCAGGTTGGTTGATTTTACGTCCAAATTTCGCTCAACAGAGCTATCCCAGGTAATCCAGGCTGGGCAACTAGACACCGGATGGCCACTAGCTTATTGACTCAGGGCTGATAGGCTTTATGGTGGGCACACACTGGCCAACAGGGCACATATACCCCCCTCCATCATTAGCAAGGGAATATTAAATGTAAAAAACACTCTATTATTCAAGAAAAAACACCTTGGCAAATGAGACCAGAAAACTAAAGTAATAGCAGGTATACAAGTCCTTAGTTTGCTATATGAAGCCTATACATATGCACATGTAATGATAAGGGGACTAAGTCTTAAATATAGGTATGTGGTTTGCAACAGTGAAATGCTTATAAAAAATATAGGAAACTGCTTCAAGGATAATACAGTCTTGTATACAGTAATTACTAGCAGCAGCCATTGGAAAAAAGGGCAATTGGTAATAATAAACATGGTATTAATAGATGGTAGACAAAAACACATGCATAGTCCCTTTAAACAGTTAGATGCAGGGAGCAACTAATGAGTGGAAATAGGCTTAAAAACTGCTGGAAAATGTAACGTCAAACACAAAAGGAAAGTAATCCAGAGCTGCTTGAATCATCAAAGTGTGGACAATTGAAAAAAAAAAACAGTATAGGTGCAAATCTAACACTAAAGCAGTCTTGAAAGGTAAATCACATCAGCAGCTCAGATAGTAGCATTTCACCCACTGCTAAAGACCGCATTACAGAACTCTTATTTGTACTTGTACATATTCCTATTTAGTTCACTGAATAAACATTTTTTACATAGCAAAAACAAAACTAAACAACAGCTAACAAATATTATAAGGTAAAAACCTTGAGAGCAGCAGTAATGAGCTTGTCTACTCTGTGAGCACACTATTGGGGAAAGGTAACAGCATTTTAAATAAACTAGTTTGAAAATGGTGCCTCTTTAGTATCTGGTTTACCCTTCCAGGATATTCTATTAAAAAAAAAAATCCATCAACAGACCCCAAAGCACTTTGCCTTCTTACTGCCTGGTTCTCCCTGCCAGGATATTATATTAAAAAAATCAATAGCCCCCAAAACACACTGCCTCCCTAGTATCTGGTTTACCCCGCCAGGATATTATATTAAAAAAAAAGTCATCAATAGCACCCAAAACACACAGACCACTAGTATCTGGTTGACCCTGCCAGGATATTGTATTAAAAAAAATCTATCAAAGGCCCCCAAAACATATCACATCCTTAGTATCTGGTTCACCCTGCTAGGATATTATATTAAAATAAAAGTCATCAACAGCCCCAAAACACACTACCTTCCTAGTATCTGGTTAACCCTGCCAGGATATTATATTAATAAAGAAAGTCATCAACAAGCTCCATAACATACAGACCTCTAGTACTTGGTTGACCCTGCTAGTGTGTGTGTGTCTTTCGGCTTTTCCCGGTTAGGGGTCACCACAGCGGAACTCCGGTCCACTAATGATTGGCAGTAGATTTTTACATGCTGGCTTGCCGGGCCTAATGCACAACCTTCAACAAAGGAACACCCATTAACGCATGTCGCCACACAGAAGATGCTCTAACTGAGAATCGAACGGGCAACGTCTAACTGGGAGGCGACAACGCTACTGCAGCACCACCGCCGCAGTGTATTGTATTAAAAAAAGGAAAGTATCACCAGTCCACAAAACACATTGCCTCCCTAGTATCTCTTTAGCCTTGCCAAGATATTATATTTTAAAAAAAGAAAGTCATCAACAGTCCCCAAAACACACGGACCACTAGTATCTGGTTGACCCCTGTCAGGAAAAAATGCAGAAAGTATCTGGATGGCCCTGACAGAAAAAAAAAACTGAGAACCTAATTTTGGGGGGGGGGGGGCTTAATTTACAAATAGCCTTCCTTGGCTTCTCTTACCTTAAAGTTTGATTCCGAGTCTCACTCAAATAAAAAAAAAAGAAAACAATCCAATCAATGGAATTTTTCTTTTTAAAATGATTTCCTCTCTCTCACTCACAACTTAACTATGTCTAGTTAAAGCACAGCAAGAGAACATGAGAGTAACAGGACTAATCAGCAGCCACATCACATACTCAGATTACATGACAGGCTGCTGACTCAACAGTTCCGTCAGCCTTCAATTTCCTGTGGTTAAAACAGTAATGACTTCTGGGCATCTTCACTGATACCTGCAGTCTTCCAATCCAGACTGTCTTAAAAAAGTCCAGTGACAAAACGATATTTCTTTTCTTTTTTTTTTTTTGAAACTCGAGCATGCATGTACACTGCTCTGAGTTCTGATCCACATCGCTTCTTCGGGTTTACACATTAGTTTGCCATTTGAACTGCTACTAGTGTGTAAAAAAATGCTAATTAAACTTTTTTATGAGAAAACTGGGGAGCTGCATCCCAGCAGTCCAGTGCCATGCAACATATCTAGAACTGCACTAAGACACAAGAGTTTTCACTGTCTCATGCCTCCATGTAACAATGTGCATTAGTAGCTCAACTGGGTTGGTGTTGCACTGAATGGTGACCTAATTTCACCAAAGCTGACTCAAAATCAGTCCCTACAAGGCCAGGGAAGTTGTTGTTTTTCATTTGAGACACTGTTTACTACTTTGCTAATTTTGGATACAGCTTTCTGTGCCTAGTGTTTTAGCACCACTAGTATCTTAAGAGGGGGAGGTACAATTACTGCTGTTCTAGACGTTTAATCACATCTGGTGTTTGCAATAAGTTTTGTTTTCTGTCTGGCTGCTTGCTTCTTTCTGTATGCTTTATATTGCTCTACTTTGGGCACCATTGTACTGCTCTTGACTGCACTGCTCTGAGCTGCAGACCTCTCTATGGCAGAACACTATGCACTCCATAGACACAAGTCATTGGAATGAAACTTTGACTGTAGACTATAGTCTTGCTATGCTTATTTTATTCCCCCTACACATTACATACAATCTTAAATTGGAACTGTATAATTTATCAACCAGTGCTGCAGAGCTGTTAAGGGGCAAAATCCTGCAACAAGCTACAACTTTCACTGTACAGCTAAGCTAAGGTCCACTTCACCATGCCAAGTGAGACCTTATCCCCTCCATCTCAGCATAGCAATCTCCCACATTGAAATCCACACTGCAAAGTAGGACTTTACTAATATAAGAAAGGGTCAGAGTAAAAAGTATATGTCTTCATTAATTTGTATATACTGTTATCCCCACTACAAGGTATATTATTAACCTAATATAATTATAACTTTCTAGTCAGCCCAGTATATACCATTTCACTGTCAGCTCATCTAATTGTGAGATCATGAAGATGTGGATTACATACTCGCCCTATGTTGCAAGTCTATTAACACACGGTACCTGGAAGCAGAGTGCTAAATGCTTCATGCTCACAGACAACCATTTATTTCTACCTTCTCTACAGTCCACATGTGAGAAGTGTGAGCATTTACATAAGCTGAAAACAAGCCTCTCATCAAAACATACATGCAGCATCCATGAGGATGTTGCTGCCCACATCCCTCCTAGCACCTGCATGCCACTCACCTAAGAAACAGGCCTTAAAGTAGTCTTTAAGAGTCTGTGAAAAAAAGCATATTCTAGATAAACAGCTCCTATGCAACATGCAGAAGTCTAAAAGGCTCCTCTGCAACACAATGAACCCTTCCGTGCTGCACCTTCATCTATTTATTGCAAAGTCTGCTCAGATGAGTCATTTTGCCATTAAGACATAATGAGCCAACCAAAGACAAGGGAGTGTTCTAGTCATAGATGACTCCATTGTTAGATACACAGATACTGTACTCCCCAGGCTTAGCAAAGATAAGGTGTCTGTTAGTTTCTTCTCAGGAGCAAGGATATGGCAGATATCTAAGACACTCAAGTCCCTTCACTCCAAATACACCCAGATCCTTCCTCAGTTCAAGGGATTAATACAATGCAGTTAAGAAAACCTGTACCCATCAACAATTTAGGTAGAGGCTGTATGTGTGCTGATGTGGTGATATGGTCCCCAGACACACTGAACACCCAATTTGTTCCAGATACCTCTGTGTTTTTGCTTGGCTTCCTTTATATGGTAGTCTAGTGCTCAGTCATATGTTATGCCAACTACCAGAAGCAGAACATATCAATTGCTGCCACACAAATGGCAGTTGCAACATTGGCTTGTGACACATCACGAGTAACACATACAACATGTCATGTGAACACTGGACATATGCGTTGCTGATATATAGTTATACCATGTATGACATGTCACTGATTAACACAAGATTTCTTTGATGTTACAGGTAGTAATGCTTGTAACTGAAAGGCACTTTAAGGGGAAGTTCTCACATGCACAGAATGATATCCATTTGCATGCTGTCATGACTGATCGCATTACTCCTTTGTGAGCTCATCTAGAAGGATTTTTAGAGTAGATCAAAACCCTGATGGCCAAAATGGGGCATGCAAACAGGTTTTTACTGCTTAACTTTCACTTTCCAAGTGTGCCTATATGTTAAACACAATAATAAAGTTGAAGATTAAGCTGAATTATGGCTACAAATAACTTCAAAATTTTACTTTCTGAAAAAAAAAATCTTGGCAGTCTCTTCTTGTCTGTGTCACAACCATGGTCTGGACAAACAGCTCCTATTTTTGAAATAAATGTATTAGCTTCACATGAATGTTACTTGTTATGTCTGCACATATATGTCTTCTTCAGCATCTGTCATAAAAACATAGCTCTCTACCACACACAATGTGTTAAAATGGATAAATCTGTATTTGAACCTATTCAAGCAGTGTTACGGCTTACAGTGACAATAGCTGTGCAATTATCCTCTTGATGGTTCCATATATTAGATTTTTCCATTTCTTGCATACATTAAATGTAAGCTAGATAAAATAATTCTCAGACATAAAAACAGTTCATTTTGTAATATGAATGTTTGAACTCTGATGCATAAGGCGTAAGACACTAACAGCAGATTAATGAATATTTAAGCATGCAAAATGTTCAAAATCTGGAGAACTTTGTTTACAGTACAGCTTTAGATTTGACTGCAGAAAACAAAATACAGCAAATACAATGTATCATTTCTGACACAGGGAAAAGTGTAGATGGTGCTGACAGAACTGTTGACTCATTTGCATTGCTGCATTCTGCAGTCATTCAAAGGTGTAAGCTATAATGGCATTCACAATAGGGATGAAACTAAGAAATTAATATTTATCTTCCCAGAGTTTCGTGGCCCTTACCGAGACCTACAGTAATGCATTAGGCACTCTTTGCGAGTAGAGACTTCAACTCAGCCTCAGTCATCCCTTATGTTCTGCACAGCACAAAGTCCAGAATTTTACTGTTCTTAGATTTTTCACTTACCTCCTTCCCAGAAACTTCCTGGTCAAGTACTTGCAGTTATTTTATGTTTCATCCCTGCAATATTTCTTGCCTACAGTAAATGACTGCATGCTCCAGTTTGTTAATGGAAAATTAATTTTCCCATTGTTAGGTTTTATTTTACACCTTCTAAACTCTTTAATCTTTTCTTGGCTTAACAATAATCCTGTTGGAAAATAGTTGGTTGCCTACAGTTTGTATCTATCTCCCAGATGTTTACTATTTTCTATCTGAACTAATATCCTACCAACCTCAAAAGCTTTTTGTCTTCCTTCTCACCTCCCTCTGCCCCTGCTGGATTCCTCACTCAGCAATTCACATCTAATTCCTTCTCTAATAAAGTTTACTACTCTCCCCCTTCCTTCCCTATTTTGTTTAATTCCTCATGTTGCAATGACTGTCTCTATCTTGCTCATTTTCTTTCATATGGTGATTGCATTATATAAATTTACTACCCAGCCCTCGTTCTTAATTTCTACTTTCATAATCTAGATTGTTATCCTCAGAATTTTCCCCTTCATTTTTCATTTTCTGCTAATTTATCAAACTCATCTCCTTTCACTGTTTTAATGCTTCAGTGTTTGATGTTTGTCAAGCGTGCTCTTTTCAGCACCCACTGTATCCTGGATTGCCTTTTTCTGCATTTGACTGCTCCTACATGTGACATACAACTTGTTTCTCTTCTTTGCATGCCCATATTGTCTTACTCTTTCCAACACGCTTTAACAAACATGCTAACTTTACATGAATCTGTGCATCTTTATAATAAAGACTGTTCTCAGCTAAAGAGGGTACAGTGTTATTCCACTGTAATCTGAACTGCTTGATAATACTCAGAAGTGCTGTTTGTGTGCTCATAAGAGCTGGTGACTACAGATCCCCTGCCTCTTATCTGCACTGTATCTGCACTACTCCTCAACCTTTCTTCCCTGCACTACTTGGAAACTCTGGCTGTCTGGCAGAGACAGAACTCATAGAACTGTTTATTTCCTGCGTCCCAAAGCTAACATGACTAATGGTCTTTTCAGTAGGGATGCTTCCTCATTGGTTTTCTACATGCTTCTTATATGCTTAAGTTCCACTTGGGGTATTCCCTAGTTGTCAGTTCTTCCCTAGTCTGGGTTTAGTTTGACAATAATCACCAGTGCTCTTTGATCTCTGTTAAGCACTAGTGACTATTGAACTTTCAGATCTGCTCTGCAGTGTCTTTGTTCTGGTCATCTGCCTTAACTCTTCTACCAATTGTCACTTTCCATGTCTGCCTTTGTGCAAACAGTTGATATGTGTGCCCCTAAAATAAGACTAAGGATCACAGAGGTCCTGCTACTGCTGGAGTCCCTGCACCTTGAATGGTCTGATGAAAAGGCAATGACATAGCATGGCACCTTCTTAGGAGCACTTGTTGAACTTCAGCATAAACGGATTATGTAAGACGTCTTCACCAAGTAGCACTGCAATACCCTCTTAAACCCTGAAGCTTTTTTGTAAGGGATAAGTGTCTCAAAAATAAATTATCAGTCTGATAGCAATGAATACCTGAAGATACCGTATAACAGAAATAATGCCTTTCCTGACTCAGCCCTTATTACTGATGCCTTCAATTTTTTTTTGAGTATCTGAGTTGTTACAATTGTAGTATGAGGTGTCACCACCAGAGAATGCCTTAACTGAATACAATGAATGTACTCACTCTTAATGATTCTATAAACCTTCAAGTGCAGAGATGGGGTACCTTTAATGCAAAATCAAAAACATCTCAGTTCACTTGAGCTGATAGTACTCACTGAAAAGTACTTATGCCTTATTAGGAAATTCTGGCTTCTCTGGCCACAGCTTTCATTGAGGCTTCAGTCCTTTATTTTTTTGCCGTTTCTCAAAGAAATTCTTGAATATTCTTCACAAAATGTACTTCCAAGAAATTCGCAAGCACTTCTTCACAGATGTATACCTTGTGCTCCTCTACAGAAAGTACTAGAGCAGGTAGCGAATGAGCTTCTCCTGGAGCATCTTGAATCAAGATGTTTAATGTTGCCTTGGGCTATTATCTAACATGCTTTAACCAATACCTTTGATTGTATTTCCTCCATTTTATCCACTGTCTACCCAACAAACAGTATTAGTCTCTGTGGATTTACACAACTCATCACCTCTGCCACTATAACACAAAACAATGATAATTTAAGTTCTGCCCTAGACTGGATCTTTGTTTCTGACCTCCATCAGATACTTTAACTTCAACACACTTCCCAATACATTAAGTGACCACCTGCCTGCATATACTTATAGAAGCACCCCCTCAAAATCCCAAATCCCATACCTACAAAACATCCAGACACCTAACATACTTCAGCCAAAACCTGTTAAATAATTTATTAAAATCGTTCAAATGGTCTGTATTAAAAACTCTACCTCTGGATGACACTGTCATCTATTTCCATAAACTATTCTTAGATACCCTTAACAGCCCCTCTTAGAACAAAAATAACAAAGGCTAAGCATGCACCTTGGCTAATCAAACAAAACAAATGTTACAAAGCAGAGCTAGAACATGGAAAGATTGGCTAAAAAATAGAAATGATGCAAATTTCCAAAACTACAGGCAACTACGTAATAAAGCAAAAAATCAGTCAAATGCTGATAAAAATATATATTTTTCACAGCAATTAACCAACCATAAAAACAATTCAAAGATTTTCTGGAAAACCATTACATCACTCTTACCCCTGGGTCCACACAAAATGCTTCTCCAAACACAGACAAGACACCAGCTGAAGTGGATAATAATGTTTAATACCGACTTCATCGACAGTGTAGCTAAATTAGTCATAGACTCTAACTCTAGTATAAATTCCATCTTTAATATTAATCCCATCCCCCCTTTCCTTAAACAACATATACAAGAATACCTCTTCTCCCCATTACCAAAATCCTCCAACACTCAATACTCATATGCTACATTAATTCATAAACGTCTTCTTAAACTAAAACCATGTTCCTCATCCTGTGACAATCTTCCACCAGAATACTTAAACCTCACTGATGATTCAATTGCTTATCCAGTCAGCATTTTTATCAAGTCGATTCATTATGGAATCACATGTCCCTACCCTTTGGAAGAAATCCATCATAACCCCTTTGCATAAAGGAGGTAAATCTAATGAACTAACAAACTAAAGACCCATCTCTATCCTGTCCTCTCTATCCAAACTGCTAGAAAAGTGCATACATATACAATTGCTAAAGCATTTTATCCATAACAGTCTCCTTACATACACTCAACATGGCTTTAGGCCAGCACACAGCCGCTCTTATCTCTTTTACTGATATAGTCAGCAAAGCTAGAGACTCCAGTCTATACAGCTCTGTAGTACTCCTAGATCTGTCAAAGGCCTTTGACACAGTCTCACATGTCAAACTTCTTCAACAACTATTGTCATTAGGTTGTACACTATCCTCCAACCTATGGTTTAATAGTTACCTATCCAATATACAACAATGTATAAAGTGGCAAGGTTGCCTATCTCAATACCAGACTAACAAAACGGGTGTCCAACAGGGGTCCATTTTTGGACCCCTTCTCTTCAATATCTTCATCAACCATTTACACAATACCTGCCCATTACAGCACATTAATCCAATATGCAGATGGCTCCACCATCATTTCCTCTTCTAACAACATACCAGACCTATTGCAAAAAACACACAATGCCTTTACCTCAATAGAATCACGGCTAAACTGCTTAACCCTAACAAAACTAAACTTTTACTTTTCACTCCTAAAACATTCACAACTGAATTTAAAACCTATTCCCAAAACAAAACAGAGATTGAAATCATAACAAGTGTTAAGCTACTGGGTATCATCACAGACAACAAACTCACATTCGACCAACACATATATAATGCTATTAATAAAATCATTTCAAACTAGGGACGCTTTACAGACACAAAAAACTTTATGACTCCAAATACCAAAAGGACACTAGCAAATATCTGCTTGCTCCCCTATCTTCTCTACAATGCTCACATTTTTACTAACCAACACATAATACTCAAAACCAAACTTCAGTCTTGTTATTACAAAATTACTAAATTTGTTACGGGGTCCTCATACCGCACCCATCACTACAATGCTCTTAAAGAGCTAAACTGGCTTGAATTCTCCACCATCTTGACTAGCTACAATTTTCAGTTTCACAAAAACTGATATACGAACCTGACAGCTGTCCTGCCTTAAAATCTATTCTGCATATTCACATTGCCACCAGAAATCTCTGTTCTGCTGACAAACAACGTATAAAAATACACAAACCCAATACAGTAAAAGCTGGCCAGTGTCTCTACTTTTATGCCATAGCTAAGCTATGGAACAATTTACCAACAATATTACCAGTATAGATAACACAATAAAGTTTAAGCTTACACTAAAAAGCTACCTGTTCAACTCATAGATCTGCCTATGCCCAACAACCAACATCTAAACACTACCTTCCTATTTTTATTTGTCTCTCTCCTCTCATCTTTCTCTCTATCCTCCTACTAACTTTAATTTTTCTCCTTTCACCCCTCATATCTTTTCTTGTTTCTCTACATCCCCTTCCCACTAATTCTTAATTTATTAATATAACACATCTCACAATCTCCATAACAACCTATTGCTACATTTAAACATCAAAAACAAACCCAACTGCAGCAACCAAACGAAACTGTAAAACTGTAAAATTCCCCAAAGCAGGCAGAAGACAGCTCGATATGCAGCCTAAATCCAAAAACTTGATGAACCAGCAAGTAATTGTACCAAAAAACTTTATTTGATGAATAAACTGCAATAAAGTTTTTTAGTACGATTACTTGCTGATTCATCAAGTTTTTGGATTTAGCTGCATATCGAGCTGTCTTCTGCCTGCTTTGGGGAATTTTACATTTAAACATCACTTTTACTTCTACCCTTTCACTTGCACTAATTTCCTTAAAGATTAACCTTATCTCTCTAGAACCATCAAATATTTATGTGTTCTTTCTCTTGCCTATAACCCAACTTGTTTTCTATATTTTGTAAAAAATATAATTTACATGATGTTAATTTTTTCTATCCAAAATGTTAATATGTACTTTTTCTACCACCGATTGTACCTCATGCATCTATCCAATGATGATTATAATTTGATATTATATGTTTACTGTTATTGCAGCTGTTGGAGCTTTTCTCCCCAGGGCTCCACTGAAAATGGGTTTCTGACCCAGTCGGATTTTCCCGGTTACCAAATGTCAATAAATATAATAAATAAATATTTGTTACTATTCTATGTATTGCATTGCATGTTCCTCACTTGTGTTTGTGTACTCTGATTTTCAAATGTATGTTGTGTTTTCTTTGGGTGGAGCCTGGAAATTGACCAATGAAACTAGTGTTCTACCCTGGTTACCAAATGGGAAAAAAATAAATACATCTTTCTACCAGACATCAAGCATGGGTTCTGTATAATTGGTGGAACTGACAACAGTCTCAGTTAAGCTCATAAATATGATTCTGAGAGATACAGGCCAAGGCTCACTAGCTGACACCTTATTTCGTGACCCCATAAAGTCATCTGACACCACAGTCCAAACTCCTTCACACAGCATGCAGTTTGAGCATACAATAAATTAATGAATCACTACTGTTTAGTTTAAGAGTTAGTTGTCTGGTGGAATCCAAGAGACTGCCTGGAAAATGTAAAATGTTTCCCAGAATTTCATTCCATTAGGTCAATTATCATCTTTGTCAACATACTGGCTCAGAAATAATTTCTGCATTAGTCAGTATGATGGAACCATGTTTCTGCTGGCTGCTCCAGAACTTATTTTTGTATGAAGTCATATGCATGACAAATTTTAACCTGGATGTGTTAGCAGGGGAAGCAGTGTGGCAAACGATGGAGCACCCCTTCCTAAGCTGATCTTGACAACTGGGATCGATAGCTATTGCTTTACAGTAAAGATAATTTGTAGCTACTATGGAGCAAAAGCTAACCTTTGGTGAATATCTGCATGTGACTGTCTGTCTGGTTCTATACTTTTCTGTGGGACTGCTATTTTGACCTCCTCAGATCTCTTGACTTCCACACAAAGAACAAACTTCTACACTGCTGCTGCCAAATTTGTTTTGAGCCTTAATTTCATGACTCACTAATATGATGTACAAAAGCTGTTTGTTTGCCCCTCTCTGCAGCTGCAAGTGTACTACATGCAACAAAGCATGGTCCACTGATGATCACATGAATGCCATTGCAGGGAGTTTCTTGACATTATCATGAGATATGACACAAAAAGATGTCTCACATCCTCTGACCAGTGTCCATTGTATCTTTTCATATCCCTTTGTAAGCTTTGGACAAAATAATTAGTATGCACTCCCACATGCTATAGAAAAAAAATCTAAAAAAAAAACAAATTGTACACTTTCTTAAATCTTTAGGCTTTCAAGATAGAATTGAAGAAAGTAATATATTCACAAAATGTTTGTTTGCCCTTGGAAGTTCAAGGACAGTACCTTTTCCTTTCATTTAAGCCAGCTTCCTTTTCGGGTGTGTATGTTGGTGGGGGGGGGGGGGTAGAGTCTTCTTGCTACTGCACTTTTACTCCACTCATCTAACAAACTCAGTTGCAGCTAGTGCTAGAAATTGCCATCACTTCTGTGCAACAAAAATTGTCCTCTAAGGATGCTGTCTGGACTTTCATGTGTGATAAGTATACCTTTGTGCTAAACAACTATCATCATTGGCCAGCTGTCACCTTCATTTTTACCTAATTTGATAACGTTTAACCTAGGTGGCCTTTTGTATTATCTTTCCATTTTCTACATTCTTTTGTGATATGTTTTATGTGGGTAACTCAGAAATAGCAAAATTCATGAGCTGTTCTTTTGAAAACCATCATCACTTCTCTGGCAGTCTCTTGTGCTAAAATAATACTGCATCGCTTCAAATGATTTCCTAACATCTTCAGCTGCCTTTTCTAGTTTTGATCCTCTGCCCCTGCCAGATAAGATTTGTAAGGATCCTAGACTTTCTGTCTGCAGACTTAACACTTCACTTTGCATACAGATTGATATATACAGACATGATGAGTTACTCCTGTATTGTACTAGCATTTTCTTTCAAACAGTATCCAATTAATCCTATTCATCATGTTTAAATTATAATACACCTCATGACTTCGCATACTTCCGCTCAGTGTGTTACCCACTATGCTACTATCCTTCCCAGTTTTTCTCGGAGCCGTGTGCTTATTTACTGAAACAGCAGTAAATACTCGAGCTGTAACAGTTCATGCAGAAATGGATGTTGAATGAAGAGTAGGTAGTTGATAACGGAGAGGGAAACGATCACTTTCAAACTGCAGTACTCTGCGCAGATAAAACGAAAATATGCACTTCATACGTTTAAATAAGTTATACTGTGTACTCTACGAGGTACTTTCAGCAAATGTCAACAACTGCCAACCACTGGTTAAAAGTTCTATTAAAACTTTAGTTCAGAACTCAATATAATTACAGTCAACAGTTATGCTGCGCTTCCTTGGAAAACCACACTGATTAAAAGAATGCCCCAAGAGTATATCTGCATAAACACCAGGGCTTAACTAATAGGCTTGTACTGTAGCCAGAATGGAGCCGTCAGTTGATATGAAGAGAAACTTGCCATAATTAAATGGAATCACTGCTCATTAGATATACAAACAAGAGTTATGCAAAGTCAGACGGAAGTCCAAACAGTTGACTCTCATTAGCATGGTCTTTGAGATATCACATCTAATTTCATATCCTGAAATGTATCAGTCATTGTTTATTTACAAGTGCTGAAACACCACTTAATTTGAATTTTTAATTTTATTTTAAATGTTTGACATGCACAACACTGTCTTGTCTAGAAAAGTTTCAAGGTGGCTATTTCTGAGATTATATTTTTTTTAGTAGTCACTTGACTGACATAATGGCCCCTCTTCTCTTTCCCATTTTTGGCCCATTCCTGCCTCCTGAAGGACTTGGACTAGGACATTGAGATAAGCTCACCAAGGCCCCCACCCCCATTCTGGATTGTGCTGGGCCACTGACTGGGAAAGTGCTCCACAACACAATTATTACCTGTCATTGAACTCACTAGCTTCCATTTTCAAGACAAAAGTTGTACCCCTCTCTAGGGTGGGAGCTAAATGGCCCATCTATTCCTCTGGTTAAGTTCACTAGCTCTGGCTTTCTGAGAGGCAACAGTTAAGTGGTACGAAGTGAACCTTTCAGTAGGCCAAGATGACCAGTCCCCTCACCTCAGCCCCTAACCCCTCAGCACTTGGGCACCATGACTGCTGTCTACCACAGGGAAACATGTGTGCCTTCACACACATGCTATTCCTTGGTTTTACTGTGTTCATAGCATCACATGGCAATGTGTGCACAGCAGGCTCATGCTCCACAGGGACAACACCTCCCGTTCCCCCTTCTTATCCAAACAGCAAGCCAGAGATACTTCCCTCTCCCCAGGATGGGTGAGCCGAAAAGCAGCTGCTCATCTCCAGCCTTTCCAACCCTCTCTCTCCAGCAACTATGTGGCTAACTGAACATGGGTTGTTATAGTCGCAGCTAGGGCCTCATCCTTCTGCATTATTACTAACTACATTTTTAACCACTAATACAACTGAATTATTTTGAGATGTGACTTCACAAGATTACAATACAGTTTTTAATTGGTTACAGTTGGTGGAAACGTAAGTAAGTAATCACTTCTTGTTAAACCTGTTATAGTACCCGTGATAGTTAAGATAATCTCTTTCCAGCAATTTCCTACTTTCTGTTCCCTATTGCTTTTTAGTTCTCTTTTTCCTGTCTTTATTTCACACTGCAATAATAAATAGCACCCTGTTGTGCATTATTCTACTTAACTCACATAAACAACTACCTCACATCTGCCATAATCTATCTCCTGCTAATTTAATTTATATCCTCTTAGCTCTCATTTTGTCTGTATTCTTGCACCATGCCTTAAGCACTTAATTGATCATTGATGCTTATACCTTGTTCTGCCCTAATAGCAAGCCTAAATAACTTAACTAGGAGTATTCAGTTTCACTTTTACACAAAACTGACTTCAAACTCAGATTACAGTTACTCTTCACGTACTTTTCTTGCACTCACATACCTTCTACCTCTCTCTCAATCATAGTATCATAGAATTATAGGAAGTTACTAGGCCCTGAGGCCCTTATAAGCATAGCCAAGAGTTAAGATGCCCCTGTCCAGCAGGGACATGGGTGGAATCCCAGGGATGTATTTTCTATTTCCCATTTAGTTATCCAGATTGCGCTTAAAAAGGGGTAAAGAGGTACTTTGCGTGACATGGAAAGGGTGTCTATTCTACAGAGTGGGGAGTCTCTGGGACACAAATCTGTTCTGCCAGCAAGTCCTATTGATGTTACAGACCAGGTTGAGGCCGCGTGTGCAGGTTACTCGAGTGAAGCTTGACTTGCAGATATGCAGCAGTCCCATCAAGGCGGGGTCCAAGATCACCTTGTATGCCAGACAGAGGTCACCTCTGAGGAGTCTGTATGAAACAGAGTAGAGGGATAGGGCTTTTAGCCTATCTGTGTATGGTAGATTTTTGAGGCACTGGATTCTCCTGGTGAGGAACCTCTGTGGTCTCTCCAGCTGCTGCATGTGCTTTGTGAGGTACATTCTGAATGGGGAGTTGTACTCAATAGTGGGCCTTATAAGGGAAGAATACAGGGATGTTATGACCTCCTTGTCACTGGATGAGATACCCTTATTTATGAGGTGGGCCATGTAGAAAGCTTTCTGTACAATGGAAGCAACATGGTGGTCAAAAGTCAGGCTGCTATCAATCTGGGTGCCCAAATCCCTCATGACTGCATGCTTAGAATGTTATTAATGTGATAATTTGTGGGGGCATCTCTCCCAAAGGGGATAATGATGCATTTTTTTGTATTCAACTTGAGGCTATGTTTCTGGCACCATCTTGGAGGATGTCCACGTCACTAGGGGAAATGATGACCGCTCCCAACTTGCAGTCATCTGCAAACTTGGTCAGCCATAGCCAACTGGTTTTGGCCTGTACCTCAGAAAAGTATATCTCAAATAAGAGAGGCCCCAAGACCAATCCCTGGGGTACACCACTCAATACGGTACTGCTGCCTGAGGTGGGTTACTCTATTTTGACTAGGTGGGTTCTATCAGTGAGCCAGTTGGCTACCTATCTGGTAACATACAGATTGATGCCAAGTTAGACAGTTTATTTATTATGCCCTAGTGGGGAATAGTGTCAAAGGCTTTTTCCAGGTCAAGGTAGGCGGTGTACACTGTCTTCCCCTCATCCATGGCTTTAGTGACTGTCTCAAAAAAGTTGACCAAATTTAACAGATAAGACTTCCCCTTGACGAAGTCAAACTGTGTGGGTTCTATCAGTGAGCCAGTTGGCTACCTATCTGGTAACATACAGATTGATGCCAAGTTAGACAGTTTATTTATTATGCCCTAGTGGGGAATAGTGTCAAAGGCTTTTTCCAGGTCAAGGTAGGCGGTGTACACTGTCTTCCCCTCATCCATGGCTTTAGTGACTGTCTCAAAAAAGTTGACCAAATTTAACAGATAAGACTTCCCCTTGACGAAGTCAAACTGTGTGGGATCGAGTGTTTGGAGGTTGCCAATGTCCTTGTTAATGAGGTCCATGATAATCTTTTCCATGGCCTTGCAGATCAGGCTAGTTAGGCTGATGGGTCTATAATTTCCCAGAACAGTGGACACTCCACCTTTGTGTAAAGGGATGACAGTGGCTGTTCTCCTCTCAGCTGGGGCAAAACCGGTACTCGGGCTTTGGTTGAATAGGGCGACTAATGGTGTTGCAAGTTCTTGCCTGAGTTCATGTAGGATGCAGCCTGGGATGTTATCAGGTCCCATGGAGGCTGTATTTTTTGCCTTTGAGAGAAAAGTGATGACCTGATCCCTAGATATAAGGGTAAAGGGGCAGGTATTGGGAATGTCCTGATTTACTGATGGGGGGGATAGAGGGGTGAAATTTTTGCTGAATCTGTCAGCCAGCAAGTTTGCTATATCTACGGCATTTGCATATGCTGTGTCCTTGACCACCAGTTCTGAACAGATCTGGGTGCTACCTTTGAGATTACAGACATATGTGAAGAAGGCTTTATGATTGTCTTTAGTAGATATGGGCAATTTGGACTCGAAGTTTGCTTTGGAGGATTTCACTAATGCTCTTATTTGCTTGTTTAGGCTAAGGAGAGATTACTTCCAATTGGGCACCTGCTCCTTCTTGGTCCTGGACAGCAATTTTTTTCTTTTGTTATAGAGTTTGTTTATTGCAGATGTCCACCATTCAGGTTTACTCTTCCTTGCAGAGGATGATTTAGTCCTGTCAAGTATTCCTGATTTTATGCATCTATATAAAGGTTCGTATAGTAATTTGGTATAGTTTTAGATACTGGTGCCAGTTCTTAGAAAGGGGGAGGGGGCTGTGAAGCTGTTTATACCATCCCTCAAGAGGCTGTGATCAGCTTTGGAGAAGTGGAGTCATGGGAGATGGTGACCTCGAAAGTGACTGCTGTATGGTCAGATCTTACAAGGGAGGCTGATACTGTAGGGATGCTGCAGTGGTTACTCAAGTTCATCAATACCAAGTCCAAGACATTATCACCTCTTGTGGGGGTATCTGTTCCAAAGCATTTGTTTTAACAAAATCGAGGAATCTCTTGGCATTTGTGTTCTGGCAAGAGTAGTTCTTCCAGTCTATGTTTGGGTAGTTAAAGTCACCAAGGATCTGGGGAAAGGGTTGAATCTTGGTAGATTCAAAGAGTCTAGATAGGCAGTTTAGGAATCTAGGGTCAGATTTGGGGGCCAGTAGCTAGCCATGATTTGTATAGGGGTCTTGTCAATAGTTAACTGCAACTGGGATGTCTCCTGTGCGTCATACAGTTTGACCAGCCTGGAGGTGTGCATGTCTTTAATATAAATTGAAACTCCACCTCCTTTGGCTTTAGTACCCACAGTTTGGGGTCTGAATGTATGATAGGATGAGTAACCAGGTAAGGCTGGGGTGCTCTCCGCTACTTTGAACCAGGTTTCTGTGACTGCACAGACATCATCATTTTCTAGGGTTAGGAATGCTTGCAATGAGTGCAGTTTCATGTTTAGATGCCTAGAGTTTGACCTTTCTTCCAATCTTTTCTTCCCCGTCTTTACTTTTATACTATATTGTAAATGCATCAGTTTTACGGCAGTCTGTTTTACTTGTGTTTACTTGCCTTTTGCTTGCTTATTTATCTTCCACATGATCCAACAGTCCCTAGGCTCATGCTTCCCTTTATGAGTGCCTGCCTTGCGTATCCCCATTTTTCATTCTAATGTTCTAGGTGTAAGAATGACTTTTTTAATTCCTGTTGTATTAAGATCGTTTTCTCATGATATAGCAATACTGTTTTTCAGTTAAGTGACTATACTATGACACCTTCATATCCCCTTGTCTAGAAGTTTTAGAACAGCTTCAGCAGCAGCTGCCATTTTCCAAACCTAGTACTGAATGAAACCCCTAACTGTGCTATTCTTCTTTTAACCCTGCATGTCCTCAGTTTTTATCCCTGTTACTCTCTTTGTCTGCCTTCATCAGTTAAAGAAATATTACCCTCCAGGTTGTTTGCTCAGGGGAATGTCTCCAACTGTCCTATTTTTTTTTCATCACCTGATAATACATACAACTCTAACATCAAATAATACAGAATGATAACACCCTAATTTTCTTTTAACTTAATTCACACACTCCCCAAACTGTAACTTTACTAAACTGACCTCGTACTTATCTACTCATTTTTATAATGAAGCAGATAATACTGAGCCAAACCCGTCTTATTAAGCATTTTCTTCTCTTATCTTCTCACCCATCTGATCTGTCAGTACCTCTCAACTCTAATTACGTTTAAAAACTGCACTTTGACCGGGTGCCTTAACATGTGCAATGTGTACAAGTAAATGAGCTTAGGCTTGAATATACTCTAATGTTTGGTATTACTGAAAGTTGGCCTAAGTTATTATTTTAAATCCTTGCTCACAATGACAAAAAAATTCACAAACACCCAGGCACAAATACTGGAAGAGGTATAACCATTTTAGTCTCCAAGGAGAATAGCACATCAGTAATAATCTTTCAAATTACTGAAGCATACATGATGAAAGCCTTTTTAAGAAAACCTATAGTATTTTTTGATATTTGCAAATGAAACCACTAATTTATAGACATTCCTGACGATGATTAATGGTACAACTCTCCTTATAACCCAGTACCTGATACTATGGTATAATCCTGCAAATTCTATTCTATTACAGACATTTACATCAAGAAGTTTGTTCCCACAACCAATAATAATAGCTGCAAATTCAGAAGTTAGCTGTTTGGCGGAATTCCCATGAAAACAAGCTTTACAACTTAAAGAAGAAACTCATTAAATATATTTCCAATGAAGTCTTCTACTATGATCTCAGTTGTTGCTAACATCTTTGCAGACATATTCAATACTGATTTAATGTGCCTAACCAAGACTGATGGTCCTTTTACTACCAACCATCCCATCTCTCTCAAAATCGCCTTGGGCCAATTTATATCACAGTGGTGCAGTGGTTAACATTGTCACCTCACAGCAAGAGGCTCTCCGGTTTGATTCTCAGCTGGGGTGCCTTCTGTGTGGAGTTTGCATGTTCTCCCTGTGTTCGCGTGGGTTTCCTCCGGGTACTCCGGTTTCCTCCCACATTCCAAAGACATGCATCTGGAGCATTTCTCCCCGGGCCTCCGCTGAAAACAGGCTCTGTGGAACCTAGTCGGACTTTCACGGTCAACAAATGATAAATAAATAAAAAAAAAATATCCTCACTACCTTAAACAAAAATAGTAGCTCCAAGGGACTTGATAGTAAGAACACTTCTTAAACATCTTCAGTTTAAGTTTCTCCATGGATTATGTCCTTGAAATATGGAGAATGGCCATAGTGGTATCATTATACAAAGGTGGCCCCATGACAGGCCCTGGAAACTAAAAGTCTATTAGTCGCATGAGTATCATCTATAAAGTTATATAGCACAGTTGATAAACTAATTAACAACAGCTAAGCTTCTTGCTGGCCCTTAGCTAAAAGCTTAGTATTAATCCATGAACCTATGAACCATGAAAATACAAAAATAAAAGGACAACCTTTGCTCTGTATGTGTCTCCTAAGTACCATCTGACTGCCGTAGAAGATGAAATACCCATGGCCAGACAGTCAAAGGGGAAACTGCATTCTTGGCATCTACAGCCTCTTTTTCTGCTCTAGAATAGCCAGGCTTAAGGAAAAATGTAACCAGCCTGACATTCTGACATATAACCATAAGCCACGAAAGAATAGGCATTTTTTATTTAAAATGTAACACATCTCATTTCACAAAATCAAACAATTATTATATTTTTATGCATATTTATGCATGTCATGTTTGTTTGACTGCACCCAAGCTGGCAGGCCATCATTCTTATTTGTTTTAGGATTTTGTAATATAGCTATAGTGCTGACCCTGTTGGCTATTAAGTAAGGTATAATGCCACACAATGCCAAGCTCAATATGGGTACCCGCTTCTGTAACTGTTCAGGTCATTTGACGTACAGACACGTCTTGGTTGGGCTCTTGTTACCAAGTCCCTTTGTGCATGAATTGCTCTTCTGCATCTTCACTCAGAAGGCAATTCTGTCACAGAATTCCCAAGCTACTCTGTCCTGCTGAAATGAGTAAACAAAACTGGCCACTCTTTCCACATCTGCTTATTCTGGCTTCTGCACCATTCGAGTTGCCCATCAAGCCAGGTTAGCTGGGGCACAGTCCATTCTTACTGATTATGCTGCTAGCTCCTGTAAGTCATAGCATGTTTTTCTCACTAAGTAGCACCGGGCATTGCAATACCAGTTTTCCAGAAGAAAGATATGCAAGGAATACAATGAATATTACCAAAGATGTGCTAATTGCTTTGATAGAAAAGATCCAGTTTCTGGGAAGAAGTGAACAGTTTTAAGTCACAGCCTGTTTTTATTATATCACAGGACCAATGTGGGTGCCTGAGTAATGATGCTTTTTATGGGAACAGTTTGCGTTACCCCTACATCCCCTGGAGACTGATGGTATTATTACATAGGACGAATACTGATAAGAGGAGGCCCTCCAAGGTAAAAGTTGTGCACGATTCACAGCCCCATGACTAAAGCACATCTCCTATCATCATTCTAAAGGCAAAGTTACTCACATTGTCACATGTTTCAAACTCTGTCAGTTTTCTAATTCTCCTGTTGTGCTTCTGCAAAGCAGAACACATTTAATCATATCTGTGGTGACCTGAAATGAAGAACAATCAAATCAGGCCTTATAATTACAACCACTTTCATGTTTCACTGGAGTAGCAGAACATTAGAATGACCTTACTGATCTAAGCCTGGAACTTTGCTAGGCAATAGACTGTGGTGCTTATGAGGATTGAAATTAGGCCATGTAGCAAGACCACAGATCATGGCCAAATAGACAGGTCACAGCCAAATGTCATTGCAGGAACACAGGAGCCAATTAGCCAGTCTGGTGTTGACTCTAGGAAAAGTACAAGCCAGTAAGAAAAGAATATCCAGCCTATTAGGATGTTGAGGAAACACCTACATCAGTCACCCACCAGAAAGACATGGGAGGTCCAAGGTAGAGGTTGCTGTAGCATAGGAAGATGTTTAGGAAGGACAGCAAGAAGGGAAGATCATGGGCAATAAAGTGATTGCCAGGAGGTTTGCAGTCATGTGCACAGAAGACTATAAGCAACAGTATCAGTAGTAATAAGTTGCAGTGAGGAAGGCTGAATTCCAGTCACAACACTCAGTAGAGGACGTGCAGATGTTAGGAGATGACATAACGGTGACACTAGCAGCTCACACAAGGAGGACAATGGCAGACAGGAAATGACTGGTATGGCCTACTGCCTGAGGGTGGGGGGGAGTGCGACTGTAACACTAATGAGGGCCATTTGGAAAGTAGCAGAGGCATCAGAAAATCAGGGAACAGTGCACAGATGGACATATTCAACCAAACCAAGTGGAAGCATCATTCCAATTATGCGCAAAACAATGTATGTGTTGTTGATGCTTTTGCCATAGTTGCTATTTCAAAGTCTGATGTTTTTTCAACTGCACAAAAGTGTTTTTTTTTTTTCATTGCTGACTTTCTTAATGCAAAGTAAGCAAAGTGGGATATGAAAGTAGTGTCCACTATGGATGGAACAAAATAGAGATCAACAAAATAAAGTGGTGAGGACAGAGAGGCAGAAGGGAGTAGTAGATATATGAAGGGAGTAAGGGAATGAAATCAGAGTAAGTCAGGAGTGTACAGTGAAACTCTTCTTGGGTATCAAAACTTGTAAGACGTGAAAGGAAGTGACCAAGCTGGTTACTATGGGCACAGGATGGATACATGTTGTACTGCACATAGTCCCCAAAGTACTATCAAAAGAAAGAAATGAGCGGGTATGACTAGGGCCTATAATACATGACAGAGAGGTGCTAGGACAGGGTTTTGATGTCCTCAAAGTACAAAAAGTGCTAACAGCCAGAACTAGGAAAGACAAAATTGGGGAGCATAATGAGTGTGCTGTTGGGAAAAAAAGAGAAGGCTTGGGATTGATAGGAGGATAAGAAAAACATGGCAAAGGACCACAGAGCTCACAGTTAAGGACATGTTACAAAGGAACACAGAGCTCAGTGTTAAGGACAGGTTACAAAGGACCACAGAGATCACAGTTAAGGACATGTTACAAAGGAACACAGAGCTCAGTGTTAAGGACAGGTTACAAAGGAACACAGAGCTCAGTGTTAAGGACAGGTTACAAAGGAACACAGAGCTCAGTGTTAAGGACATGTTACAAAGGAACACAGAGCTCAGTGTTAAGGACAGGTTAGAAAGGAACACAGAGCTCAGTGTTAAGGACAGGTTACAAAGAAACACAGATTTCAATGTTAAGGACAGGTTACAAAGAAACACAGAGTTCAGTGTTAAGGACAGGTTACAAAGGAACACAGAGCTCAGTGTTAAAGACAGGTTACAAAGGAACACAAAGCTCAGTGTTAAGGACATGTTACAAAGGAACACAGAGCTCAGTGTTAAGGACAGGTTACAAAGGAACACAGAGCTCAGTGTTAAGGACAGGTTACAAAGAAACACAGATTTCAATGTTAAGGACAGGTTACAAAGAAACACAGAGTTCAGTGTTAAGGATAGGTTACAAAGAAACACGGAGCTCAGTGTTAAAGACAGGTTACAAAGGAACAACGCAGTGTTTAGGGCAGGTTACAAAGGAACATAGAGTTCACTGTTAAGGGCAGGTTACAAATGAACACAGAGCTCAGTGTTAAGGACAGGTTACAAAGGAACACAGAGCTCAGTGTTAAGGACAGGTTACAAAGAAACACAGAGTTCAGTGTTAAGGATAGGTTACAAAGAAACACAGAGCTCAGTGTTAAGGACAGGTTACAAAGAAACACAGAGTTCAGTGTTAAGGACAGGTTACAAAGAAACACAGAGTTCAGTGTTAAGGATAGGTTACAAAGAAACACAGAGCTCAGTGTTAAGGACAGGTTACAAAGGAACACAGAGTTCACTGTTAAGGGCAGGTTACAAATGAACACAGAGCTCAGTGCTAAGGACAGGTTACAAAGGAACACAGAGCTCAGTGTTAAGGACAGGTTACAAAGAAACACAGAGTTCAGTGTTAAGGACAGGTTACAAAGGAACACAGATTTCACTGTTAAGGGCAGGTTACAAATGAACACAGAGCTCAGTGTTAAGGACAGGTTACAAAGGAACACAGAGCTCAGTGTTAAGGACAGGTTACAAACGAACACAGTGCTGAGTGTTAAGGGCAGGTTACAAATGAACACAGAGCTCAGTGTTAAGGACAGGGTACAAAGGAACACAGAGCTCAGTGTTAAGGGCAGGTTACAAATGAACACAAAGCTCAGTGTTAAGGACAGGTTACAAAGGAACACAGAGCTCAGTGTTAAGGGCAGGTTACAAATGAACACAGAGCTCAGTGTTAAGGACAGGTTACAAAGGAACACAGAGCTCAGTGTTAAGGAAAGGTTACAAAGGAACACAGAGCTCAGTGTTAAGGACAGGTTACAAAGGAACACAGAGCTCAGTGTTAAGGACAGGTTACAAAGGAACACAGAGCTCAGTGTTAAGGACAGGTTACAAAGGAACACAGAGCTCAGTGTTAAGGACAGGGTACAAAGGAACACAGAGCTCAGTGTTAAGGACAGGTTACAAAGGAACACAGAGCTCAGTGTTAAGGACAGGTTACAAAGGAACACAGAGCTCAGTGTTAAGGACAGGTTACAAAGGAACACAGAGCTCAGTGTTAAGGACAGGTTACAAAGGAACACAGAGCTCAGTGTTAAGGACAGGTTACAAAGGAACACAGAGCTCAGTGTTAAGGACAGTTTACAAAGGAACACAGAGCTCAGTGTTAAGGACAGGTTACAAAGGAACACAGAGCTCAGTGTTAAGGACAGGTTACAAAGGAACACAGAGCTCAGTGTTAAGGATAGGTTACAAACGAACACAGTGCTGAGTGTTAAGGACAGGTTACAAAGGAACACAGAGCTCAGTGTTAAGGACATGTTACAAAGGAACACAGAGCTCAGTGTTAAGGACAGGTTACAAAGGAACACAGAGCTCATTGTTAATGACAGGTTACAAACGAACACAGTGCTGAGTGTTAAGGACAGGGTACAAAGGAACACAGAGCTCAGTGTTAAGGGCAGGTTACAAATGAACACAGAGCTCAGTGTTAAGGACAGGTTACAAAGGAACACAGAGCTCAGTGTTAAGGATAGGTTACAAAGGAACACAGAGCTCAGTGTTAAGGGCAGGTTACAAATGAACACAGAGCTCAGTGTTAAGGACAGGTTACAAAGGAACACAGAGCTCAGTGTTAATGACAGGGTACAAACGAACACAGTGCTGAGTGTTAAGGACAGGTTACAAAGGAACACACAGATCAGGGTTAAGGACAGGTTACTAGAGGTGAACACTGCTGGTATCTCTGAAACACAGGGTAATGAGAAGACATGAATAGATTTGAATGTGTCTGCATATAGGTTGTTGAGAAATGACCAAGCAGGAGGAATGGAAGGGGATTAGAAATCTACATAAAGAAGAAAATCAAAGGCAAGTTCACACAGAAGGAGGAAACATCACTCCATTATGGCAGACACGGCCAGAGCATAGGGTAAGCAACTTTGTAGTTAAGGTAGAAAAAGGGAGGAATATAGGTAAATTGCTTTAGTGAAGCTGTCTCCATTGACACCAGGTAAGGAGGATGAGAGATTGGTGAGAGGATGAATGACAGCAATATGAAGATGAGGACTATACTGATGGAGAACTGAACATCCTAGGAGCAGACAGTGACACTCTGACCTCCTTGGAAAAGAGGAAGTGGGAGATTACTGAGTCTTGGACTGTGATGGGTTTCACCAGCTAGAATGAGTACCAGCCAGCTTACTTTATCAGAATGGACAGAATTCTGGGTGTGGTGTTTACAAAGACAGATGGTTCACAGATGTCCAGGTGAAGGCATGGTTACCAAATAGTCATCATGTCACTACATGGTTTAGAAAATAAGGACAAAAATGATATGATAGTGTGGGTATTTAAGGGTAGTCAATTATGCTAAAATGAGAATAGGGTCACAGATACTGAGGGTCTACAGAAAAGGTGAGCGGGTGAACAAGGGTAGGAATGGGTCAAGGATTCAGTACTCATAGCTAAGGTCAAAAGTTTGAGGAATATACAAAAAGGGAAAAGAAGACACAACCAGTAGTTAATTGTCTATGATATACTGCATAGTCCCTGGTTTTATTTCAGAAGTTTCCTCGGGCCCTCATAAAACCAGTAAAACTGTGCAAAAAATTGAAGGATTACAGTTAACAAATAATGATAATCTTCATAGGGTTATAGGTGTGTACTAGGCTAATGCCCCCGGAGCCTTTACAAGCCTAGCCCATAAGATTACCCTGGCATCATGCCACCTGACATTAGTTTCCAATGCCTCTATCAAGTGGAGCCACTGGAGTGATCCCCGGGGTGAACTTTCTATTTCCCATCCACTCATCAGGATTTCTCTTGAAGAGGTCCAGTGAGGTGCTCTGCTTGACATGTATGGGAAGTCTATTCCAGAGCATGGGCAGTCTCTGGGTTATGAACCTGTCCCTCCAGCATGTTTTGTTGATTGTGGTAATGAGGTTAAGGTCTGTGGAGCATGTGGTGTGGAGGAATTGAAATTTCTTTAGATGTAGCATTTCTAACAGAGCTGGGTCAGACACGGCTTTGTAAGTGAAGCAGAGATCGCCTCTTAGTAGTCGATATGAGACAGAGAATAGCTGGAGTTTTTTTGAGTCTGTCCATGTAGGACATGTGTTTAAGGCCTAGGATCCTCTTCATGAGCCTTTGAACCTCAACACTGAAATAAATAGGACATGCTGGAGGAACAGATTCATAACCCAGAGGCTCCCTTCACTCTGGAATAAAATCCCAGTCCAGGTTAGGCAGAGTCCCTCATTGACTCTCTTCAAGAGGAATCTTGATGAGTGGATGGGAGATCATAGGTTTACCCCGGGTATCCCTTCTGTGTCACTGTTAGACAGAGGCATAGTATACTAACCTCGAAAAAGGGCATAGCAAAATAAATTTAAAATGGGTGGCGAAAGCCAAACACATTCTGGCTAGGCTTATAAATGCCCTAGGGCAGATAACCTAGTATGAACCTATGAACCTATGAACCTATGAGGTACTTTTGTGGCCTTTCCAGCTGTTGCATGTGTCTAGTGTAGTACATGCCAAATGGGGCATTATACTCGATGATTGGTCTAATGAGGGAAGAATAGAGAGAAATGATGACCTCTTTCTTCCTGGATGCAAAACCCTTAGTAATGAAATGTGCCACATAGAAGGGCTTTCTGACCACAGTGGCAATGTGGTGGCCAAAGGAGAGTGTGCTGTCAACCTGTGTCCCCAGATCTCTTATAATGCCTTCATTGTTCATTGGGCTCCCATTGATGTGGTAATTAGTGGGAACTAAGTTTTTCCCAAAGGGGATGATGACACATTTTTTGGCATTAAGCTTAAGGCCATGGTTTCAACACCAGTCATTGGTCTCAGTGAGGCCTTTCTGTAGGATGTTTACATCACTTGGGGAATTAATAATGGCTCCCAGCTTGCAGTTGTCAGTGAACTTGGTCAGCCAGAGTCTCTCCGTGTTGGCCTGGACTTCTGAGAAGTAGATGCCAAACAGGAGAGGACCCAGGACCAATCCCTGTGGGACTCCACTCGTGACTGGTTGGCAGTCTGACTTGGAGTCTGTTACTTTCACACTGTGGGTTTTATCTGTGAGTCAGTTTGCAACCCACCTAGTGATATAGGGGTTGATGCCTAGTTTGGTGAGTTTATCAATAATTCCTGAGTGGGGAATCTTTTCAGTTATAGATTTTTTTTTTTACCAAGAAAATACATGTCAATTCAAGATGTCGTATTCTGTCAGATTTGTAAGTCAACAGCGCTATTATGTAAAAAGTGTCCATGATTTGTGCCCTTGGTTCATTATGATAATTGGGTTTTCTTATATTCCAAATGCAAGAGGCTAAAATCTAAAACAGCTAAGTATTAGGACGAAAGAGGGCTGTACAATAAATAGAATGGAACAGGTAAAGAAGTGAAGCAAAATAAATAAGGATAACAGTGGTGTATACTGAGTGTGACTTGGCAGAATGAATTAAAAAATGCTTTTTAGTGTACCATAGAAAGCAGAAAGTAAAGACGAGCCTGGCCAGGCTCATTAAGAATGGAAGGTAGATAATGGAAACTGAGGATCATGTCTCACTTAGTCAAGACAAGAAAAATCATAAGGAAACTATTTAATAGTATATTTAGTCACGCAATCACAATGACTCAAAATGACACACATATATTTACATGGGACTGAGTCCTTCTGCACCAGCAATGTAGCAGAAAAAAACAACATGTCTAAATCTCTGGATATACTAACGCCAAGGTTGCAAAAATTTGAGAAAAGGTGAAAAACAAAAATATAACTCACCTTTTCCCTCTTCTCCGAGTCCCATTGTCTAACACCAGAGTACTGTGTTTACAGTAAATTAAGTTCTAATATCCTAAGATGTCAACATAAACGTGAAGCCTTCCCTTGGCAAAGTTTTGTGTTGCAGTTTTGAGATAAACAAATAACTGGTGCTCTCACTGAATAAATATTTCACTTAACTTATCACAAATTAAATAAACAGAAAGGATAGATGCAACACTAGAAGGGAGGTAGGACAGAGGGACAAAAGCACTAGACATACATCAGGAAAGAATGAGAGGAGGTAGGATGAGGTGGAGAAGGAACTGGCTTGCCCAAGGCAGGAAGATGATAGGGACCTGATTGGCTATCTTCCAGTGCCCACAGGAATTTGCCTAGTGTCTTTGAGGATCCCTTCATAAAGAGCTTGAACAGAACAGTGGCCATTGCAGACATGATGACTTAGGACTGGAATGTCATAAGAGTGGTGCTCTTTTACTGGGATAGGAGAGAGAAAAAAAAATCCAGGGTACTACAGGCTTGATAGCCTAACAACAGTGACAGTGGCAGAGACAATCATAAGGAAAGGCTGATTGTCTTCCAGAAATGCAAGTTTACAGAGTTTCACTGTGAGCCTTCCTCAAAGAACAGAAAATCCATTGAGCCGAACTGAAATCAGAAAATAGTACTTTGAGCTTCCTTCATACAAAGTAACACATGATGCATGCACAGAAGATGCTGGCCTCCTCTCCAAAGTGCACATATTTAAAATAATCAAAATTTTGTTTACTACTTTATTCTTCTACTATTGATTTGCAATCAAATACAGATGTTTGTTCACTATTATTCTGCAATTCACCTGATCACATGTAAAAAATAATACTGTGTAGTCCATTTTTGAAAATACGCAACTGTTTCAGACTTGTTTTGGCCTCTCCTGGAACAGATCTAGGTCTCCCCCAAAATGAATAGTCTCACTGTTTTAGAAACACTATCCAAGAGGATAACAATCTCCAGATAAACAGCCAGCACTAATTCTGGAACAGAAGGGCCTGTTGAAATAACATGATCCTGTTTTAAGACTGTGTTACAGGAGAACTACACATGGAAATGGAAATGCCAATAAATATGGTCTTCCCGGACTTTGCTATGTCTTCTGACTCATTCCCATACAGGTAATTGCTAGTAAATCTTCACGCACCAGATGTAAGTCTAAGTGTGAGGAGCTGGACTGCAGCATTGTTGAAGGATAGAACATAAAAGGTTGTGGAGAGTGGTATGATGTGAGGAATAAGAAGTGCAACTAATGGGGTTCTTAGGTTCTTACTAGACATGCAGTCAAGGAGACCATTAAGGAGCCTAGACCATACAATCAATTGCCCAAAAGCACTGCCTAGATAAATGACTTGTTCAAGGTCACACAGTAGGCAAATGAAGGCTGAGGAAATCAAACACTGGACCGCAGGAAGCAGCTTAACAGTTCATAGCCTTAGTCCTGTATTTTAAATGCCAGATAATAGTCTGGGCCTGCAGGCCTCAAACCCCATACACCAGTTCTTTGGACTCTGGTGACTTACTACATCCATCATGTAATATGCCAACTGCTTCTTCAGCTGTCTTGACTTTTCAACATATTCACAAAACACTAAAAGTTGCATAACAAGCCCAAGGAAAGGGATAGGTTTAAAGTAATCCTACAAAGAATTAATTCTTTAACTATGTGCTACCCAAAAATCAAATGTGTCTGATACCACATGGAATTCTGACTATTTGTTGTATGTCTGCAGGATTCTTCTTTGACAGCACAGTTGTGTAACTCACTCACCATAGCAACAAATCTTCAAGGGAATGCTTCTTGTAGAAGTATTGGTACTAGCCCTACTACTTTCTATTTTGGTTCTCTTTTTCTATTCCGCCCATGATACAATTATTTGTATGCCACAATGTTGTAGTTATTAGTGTCTTATACTTTGATTTTAATGCTTCTGTGTCTTAGCGGTGTTTAACTGTTTCATGGCTACAGTGAAGGAACACATAGAGTTATGAAACACATTCAAAACAGGAAGTTTCACACAGTTTCTTATAGGTTGTGGCTAACACATTTTGCAGTTAAACCAGTTTTAAATATATACTGTTGCTGTCAGCTTGCATTTTTCTACTACATGCTTCTTTGAACATTGATCAGAAACATCCATTTAAAGCTGCAGATGTCTGTTTTGAAGTACTGAGTAATGAATAGTTTGTGTTTTATTATCCCTAAAAGTCATAGGCTCATAGGTTGTTACTTGGCTGATGATCAGTAGAACCCTTATGAGCCTAGCTTCACACACAAAACCCATTTGAATTTCAAGTATCACGGCATTTCTTATAGCTTGATGTAGTACCATTCTAATTCATTTTAGAACTTTATTACATCATATTTTTTTTTTGCATTTTTTGGGGGATCACAGAGGTCTATTCTGGATATACAATAGAAGGAGGAAGCTACTACATGATAGAGCAAAATCCCAAAAAGGGAAGGCATCTCTGATCAGTATTAGCAAAAAACTACGGGCACTCATAAAATCGTCTAAGGCCAGCTTCGAGAGAAAAATTGCACAGGACACTAAGGATAATCACAAGGCTTTCTTTAGTTATGTTAAGAACCTGGGTGGGAATTCCCAGATATGCTCAGAATTAGTCCAAAATGACAAAAAATACACCGAGCCCACAGACATTGCCAACATCCTAGCTGACATGTTCAGTGCAAACTTCTCCCCCCTCTCCCCACCAAAAGGGCAAATATATATCCCAACAGAGTGCTGCCCCCCTGACATCCCAGATGCTCAGGTAAGAGCCGCCCTCTCCAAAGCAAAAAACACAGCATCAATGGGACCAGATGGTGTCCCGGGCTGCGTCCCACATGAACTCCAAGAAGAGCTAAACCCAAACATAAAACTACTGTTCAATCTTAGCCTTACTACAGGATATGTACCCAAAGAGTGGCGTACAGCAACAGTGGTCCCTCTCCACAAAGGTGGTGCCTCAATGGATCCTGGAAACTATCGCCCCATAAGCCTGACTAGCTTGGTCTGCAAAGCTATGGAAAGGATCATCATGGACCTCATAAATAAAGATATTGGGGACCTACAGACACTGGATCCTACCCAGTTTGGCTTTGTTAAGGGCAGATCCTGCCTCTTAAACCTGGTTGATTTCTTTGAAACAGTCACCAAGGCCATTGGAGGGAAGGTGGTCCACACAGCCTACCTGGACCTCACAAAGCCTTCGATACAATACCCCACTCGGGCATTATAGATAAGCTCACCAGCTTAAATATAAACCCCTATGTCACTAGATGGGTTGCAAACTGGCTCAAGGACAGAACCCACATGGTTAGAATTGCTGGAGCCATGTCAGACTCCAAACCAGTTACAAGTGGCGTCCCACAAGGCTCAGTCCTGGGACCTCTCTTGTTCGGTATATATTTCTCGGCGGTACAGGCCAACACAGAAGGACTGTGGCTGACCAAGTTCGCAGATGACTGCAAACTGGGTGCCATAATCAACTCTCCAGCCGACACAAGCATCCTCCAAAAGGGCCTCATAGAAACAGACAACTGGTGCCAGAGCCATGGCCTCAAGCTAAACGCCAAAAAGTGTATAGTCATCCCCTTTGGCAAAAACAAAGTGCCCACAAATTACCACATAGGTGGTAATCCATTAAGTACAGAAGAAGTCATTAGGGACCTGGGGACCCAAGTTGATAGCAATCTCTCATTTGACAACCACGTGGCCAAAGTGGTTAGAAAAACATTTTATATAGCCCACCTAATCATGAAGGGATTCACATCTAGATCAGGGGAGGTCATCGTACCTCTTTACTCATCCCTCATCAGGCCCATAATTGAGTACAATGCCCCTTTTGGGATGTACCTTACCAGACACCTGCAGCAACTGGAAAGACCCCAAAAGTACCTCACCAAGAGGATCAAAGGGCTCAAACAGATGCCATATGCTGCCCGGTTAAAGAAACTCCAGATCTACTCAGTGGCATACCGCCTGCTCAGAGGCGATCTGTGCCTGACGTATAAAGCCATGTCCAACCCAGAATTAATGGACATGCTGCACCTCAGAAAATCCAAATCCCATCGAGCTACAGCTCGAGACTTGAACCTCAGCACTGAAATAAATAGGACATGCTGGAGGGACAGATTCATAACCAGAGGCTCCCTTCACTCTGGAATAAAATCCCAGTCCAGGTTAGGCAGAGTCCCACATTGACTCTCTTCAAGAGGAATCTTGATGAGTGGATGGGAGATCGTAGGTTTACCCCGGCTATCACTTCTGTGTCACTGTTAGACAGAGGCACAGTATACTAACCTCAAAAAACGCATAGCAAAATTAATTTAAAATGGGTGGCGAAAGCCAAACACACTCTGGCTAGGCTTATAAATGCCCTAGGGCAGATAGCCTAGTATGAACCTATGAACCTATGAACTTTTAGACAACTCTGGAGGAAAGCAAAACAGATTCAGTCTCTTTGCTAATGACATGAAAGAAGATGTAGAAATGAAGCATGGGTGAAGAGATTAAAGAATTCCATCCAAATGTCAAGTTTTTCTTCCCAAAAAGTGATTTTCCTTTCCTCTAATCTAACACTAAACACACCACATACAGAGAAAACATAATTTAATAATAATTATTCCATTTGTTTTATGTTTGAACTTATTTCTGTTTGCCTTTCTTTCCTGCATGTGTCTCATCATCTGTTATACCACTAGGCTACTAAGAGGGACAGAGTAATTAAGTTAGGTCACTTATTCCAACTGCAGAGCCATTAGTAAATCAATGGCTCTTAATCAATGGCATTTAAATGTGTCTTACTTTTATTTATTTATTTATTTTATTTTATATTTGGTTACCGGGAAAGTCTGACTGGGTGGAAAACAAATTTTCAGCAGAGGCCCAGGGAGAAAAGCTCCACACAGAACAATGGTAATAAAACAATGCATACATAGTTATATTAAGAAATATACAATAAAAACAGTAGCAATTTAAGCACAGTATGTTGCAGGTATAGTCTCCAAAATAGTAAATACAAATACTTTGAATCACAAGTTACAATTGCAGTAATTCAGTAGAAAAATAGCAGTTAGACATTGAGAAACATTTCAGGGAGAACTTTCTTAGTAAACTAATTATTTATCTGAGCATGATGGAAAGAGGAAGAAATACTGGTGATTTAATAGTGGTACTACTAATATGCTGGGTAAAGTTGAATGGGACGAACAGGATGGGAGGATACTTAGCCTCATCTGTTGCATGGGGATAACCATTTTGTAACTAAATGGGTTTTGAGAAGTTTTTTTAAACTGTTGTGATTAGAGGTGTTTTTAATGTCAGGAGGAAGGGATTACCAGGCTTTAGCAATGTACGAGGAGTAAAGAAAGTCACCAGTTGAACTATTGGTTTTGGTAATTTTTAGGAGTGCTTGATTAGCAGAGCAAAGGGGTTGACTATTGGAGTAGGGTTGTATAATTTGTGACTGGGCTGGAATTTTTTCTGACTGGTGCAAGAGTTTATGGGCAAATGTTAGTTGATTATAGGTTAATAGATGAGGAAATTCTAGCCAGGACAGCTTTTTAAAGCATGACAATAGTGAGTTCTGTATTTGGAGACAGTTGCAAATTTTACTATTTTATTATAGCATGTTTCTAATTTGCTTAAATCAGGATTTTTTAGATTTGTTAGTATGGGGGAGCTGTAAAGGAGTATTGACAGTAAGTGAGTTCTAGCAATAGTCACTCTGGCTGGTGCTGTAAGGAATCATTTGTTCCTGTACAGCATTTCCATCTTTTTGTGTGTTTTTTTGATAGTTTGTGCTATGTGGAGGTCAAAGCTCAGCCTGCTATCAATAGTTATGACAAGTAGTTTACCTGTGAGTTGGGTATGATGATTGCATTATTGTTGGAGGAGATATGGAAGGCAGGAAGGGGGGACTAGATGGTTGGGTGCCATGGGGTAGAAAAATCATCAGTTTTGTTTTATTTGGATTCAATATTAGCTGGGCATTGGCTAGCCAGGCTTCAATTTCATTGAAGGACTTTTGTGTTGTGTCTTAGAGCTGTTGTATGGTTGTGGCTGCACATATGAGTCTGGTATCATCAGCATATTGGATGATAGAGGCTTTGGATGTGGCAGTGTTTAGATCACTGGTGAATGTATTGAAGAGTAAAGGTCCAAGTATAGAACCCTGTGGGACACCTAGTGTGACAGAGAGTAGGGGGGAAAATTCATCTTGTCATCTAACTGCTTGCTGGTGGTTTGTTAAGTAGCTTGACTATGCCAGTGTAGAAGGGCTAATGCCAAGGTTGACTAGAACATCCAGGAGTTTATGGTGGGAGACAGTGTCAAAGGCTTTTGACATGTCTAGGAAGACTGATGACACTGTATTTCCATCATTTCTGAGTTTGTTGATGGTGTTGGTAAAATGGAGTAGGGCAGTTGTGGTGCTATGACTGGGCCTAAATCCGTGTTGGGATATAGCAAGTAGATTATTGTTTGTGAGATACTGTAGAAGTTGGGAATGTATACAATGTTCTAATAGCTTAGAAGGTGAGGGGAGGATTGCAATTGGTCTATAGTTTGATAGTTAAGTTGAATTACCACCTTTTGTAGGGGTAGAATGTGTGCAGTTTTCCAAATAGATGGGATGTACTGTTCTGAGCTAGCTTGGTTAATGAGTATTGAGATTGGATAGGATATTATTTTGGCTGACATTCTTAGGAATTTGGCTGGTAAGCTATTGTCTGCTAATGTGGTGGGCTTGAGTTTGGTTAGTAATTTCTCTATGGTGCTTGTGGGAATGGGTTGTAGTGAGAAAGAGTGATTATTATTGCTGGTTGATTTAGTTCGTGTTGGGGTTTGGTTAGAGGGGTTATTGTTTAGGGGGTACTGTTTTTTTGTTAGCAATAGTATACTTTCTGTAAAGTACTGGTTGAATTCTTCAGCTGTTGTGCCTAGCTTGTCTTTTAGGTTGGGTGGGGTTGTGGTTTTACCAAGATTGAGAATATTTTTTATGGTTCTCCAAAATTTTTGAAAACTTTCTGTCATGCTTATTCTGTAGTGTGGTAAAATAATTTTCTAGTCAAGTCTGACTTGTTTTGCCTTATTCCTAATTTGTTGGTATGTGGTTCGGTCTGTCTGGGTTTTGCTTGTTAGCCATGATTTCCATTTTTGGTCCCTTAGTTTAAGAAGCTGTATGGTTGATGTAGTTAGTCAAGGTGGGTGGAAGTCTTTAGTGCATACTGTTCTGGCTGGTGCTATACTGTTAAGAATATTAAGGAAGGTATTGTTAAAGTACTGTATGCCCTCATCTAGGTTAAGGCTTTTTAGGGGGGTCCAGTTACATAGTGTTAGTGCTTTTATTAGATCTTGTGGATTTAGGTTTTTTGTTGCGGATTTAGTGATAAGTAGATTTCCTGAGAGGGTTAATTTGGTGTCTGAGGAGATAGGTTGGTAGATGATCACTGATACTGTGTGGTAGACAGCCAAAACTGTGGTACAGGAAGGGTTTGTTGGTTAAGAGTCCAGTCTAGTACAGACTGCCTGTTAGTTTTCTTATCTATTCTGGTCGCATATTGGAAAAGTTGCTTGAATCCATATAGACTGATGTGATTAGTGTGGGTTTCTGAGTTGGAGGTTAACCAATCTATATTAAGATCTCCCATGATGATAGTTTCTTGGGTGGTGGCGTTAGAAATGTGATATAGTATATGTTCTTTTGTGGCTATATTATTGCCTGGTGGGATGTATATTGCTACAATAATTATGTGTTTGTTGTCATTAATTTGAAGCTTGGTCAATATTATTTCTGCATTTCCTACTTTTGGGATTATAATCGGTACTGGTTTTAGAGTGAGGTTGTCTTTATATAATATGGCAACACCTCCACCATTCTTTTCTTTTGTTTCAGCCGAATTATGTTATAACCTGCTGGGGAAATGTCATTATTGCTGATATGTAGATCTGTAATCTTATTGATAACATGTCTAAGGTTGATGTTTAGAAACAGTAGGCTAGACCCTTTTTGTGGTAGGCTGATTATGTCATGTATATGGGGGTGGGCAGAGAGATTTACGGTTGGGATTGGGTTTGGGTGGATGTCTCCACTTAGTTTCAGCTTGGTGGCTATATCTATCATTATGTGCAATCATTTGGTAAACTGTTTGTGTAGCATTAAAGAGATATTTCTCAATGGACTTTTTTGTGGGTGGAATTCTATATTTAAGCTGGTCAAAGTGGGTAGTGTTTAGGAGAGCTGGGGATATTTTTAGGGTGGCATTCTGGGTAAAAAGATGATTATTATTAGTTGCAGTTATGTGGTATGTTCTTTCTGGGCAATGGAGACGGATGTAATTTGTTAGTTGGGCGGCAGTAATTAGAAGCAGAAGTACACTATTTATTAGTAGCATGTTGCAAATTGTAGGAATTATAGTGAGGGGTCTGAAAGGTTAGTGCATGTTTATGTGGATAGGGGGGAGAAACTGTTTTTTCTTGGCTGATAGGTGATTGTTTTGTTGAAGAGCGGTATAGAAGTTGTTGGGTCAAAGGCTTAATTGTGTAGGATAATTGCGGGTGACTGAGATTATGAGTGATACAACTGGAGGAGGGCAAGATATCTGCAGGGGTTATTGTATGTAATAGAGTATGGTATAGAGTTAGTTAGGGTAGTACTATTAGATAAACTAGTGGATAGTGGCTGTCAAGAGCTAGAGTGCTATAGTTTAGGCATGTTAGTATCTCTTATCAGTCAAAGATTGCCAGTGTCACACCTCAGATAAATAGTGTGTCCTGGTGTCTGTACAAAAGTAAGGCTGTCAAGCTTAGTTTTCAGTTGCAAATGAACAAGAAACAACTTATATTTATTTTATTATTTTGTATTAAAACAAATTAGGTGGCTTTCCCTTTAGTCGGATGGTGAGTGCTGCAGATAACTTCTACTCAATTACATAAGCTTATGCTTATGCCCAGCTACATGGACCAACAATAAAACACATAGAACATTTTATAAAATTATAAGAGGTATGTGTGCTCTATCTAGGGTGGGAGGAAATCATATAACACTTACAATATGACTTACTGCCACCCTAGTATGGCATGCCAAATTTGAACATTAACATCTTACTTCCATATTCTTTGAGTGGATGATTTTTATAATACAAAACTATTACATTTTTGTCAATTCATTCCATATGAGCAAATATATTATTAAACATTTCATTGTAAGTATTTATTCTGTATAGAGATGCTTGCAAGATGGCACTCATGAACATTGTAAACTATTTTAAAAGATAACTACAGATCTTCTGCTATCAAATAGTTCTCAGATAAAATGTTTTCCCAGAGTACTATTTCAATTACATTATAGTGTGTGGGCTACTTTTTCTTGTGGAAAACTACTATACTAGTAATAAAAAAAATGAAATAGCTAAAATATGTAGGCAATTATCATTTTTGTAGTATTAATTGTTCTAGACTGTATCAAAACAATAGACCATGTAATGGTGAGAGTAATGCTGGATTTGCTCATGACTGATTATTGGATTCATCTTTAAGAAGGCCACTGAAAAATTGTATCTGCAATTTTTCCATAATTTCTACAATTCTTATCTTGATTTCCACACAAACCTTGATAATTTTAAATTAATTTATGAATGAAGTTTACTGAAGTGCTTCAGTATGTGATAAGGAAAGCCAGGGTGAGTCATTTTTCAAGTGATTTATTTTGTGCCTGGTCTCTTCATTCAAGATATGGGTTAAAGCTTTATCCATGAACTTTTCAGTGACAAAAAAATTGTACAATTGGTGTGAGAAAAGGAGAAACTGTCCACGTTCACAAGGATAAGGGAGTAACTACAATGTTTTGTTACGTATGGTTGAGTAGTTTCCCTGCTATTAATAGTTCATTCTAAATATATGAGAGGTTTAAATAGCATGGTTGTTTAATATGTTGACTATGTTGCCAGTTTAAGTCACCTAACTGCAAACTTATAAACTGTAAAGAAACCAGACCTCTCAACCAGTTGGGGACACATTTCAACAGAATCAGGGACAAGTCAAGAAAAAATCAGGGACACTTTTAAAATATTAGCGCTATTAACTTGAAACATTGACAGAATCAGAGCATATGAATTAATACACATTTTCTGAAGTAAAAGAAGTTTGTAACTCTTAATTATTGTCATTATTCATTAAGTGTAATTCACCACCTTTCCTCCAGAAGTCATTAGTTTTAGGAGGGATTAAGAGGGACAGAGTTAAAATTTGAGTCAAAATCAGGGACAGTTGAGAGGTATGAAGAAACACTTATCAACATGTTTAATAATGTTCATATTTACGAAGGCAGTGCTATTATCACAGTTTCTGGCAATTAATGTTCCTAGCATTTAATGGGCTTTGGAATTAAATGTACCTGCTAAATTATTGGGGGGGGGGGGGGCAGTTCACTAAATGATTTGTAAATTCATCCTTGATGGAGTTGCTGCATATCTGTAAATCAACCCACATGCAAGGCCTTAGCATGGTCTGTGACATTAATAGAACTTGTTGGCAAGATACCCTATCTGTGGAATGGACTCCCTCTCCATATGAAGCAGAGAACCTCTCTAGACCTTTTTAAGGGGACTCTGGATGACTGGATGGGAAGCAGAAAATACACCATTGGGATCCCACCTGTCTCTCTGCTGAACAGGGAAAACAGGTACTTACTTTGTGGGAACATGGGCAAAATTCTTGTCTAGGCTTATAAGGGCCTAGTATCATCCTATGAACCTATGAACCTATGAACCTATGTAAGTGCAAGGTCTCTGCTCTGCTGACTGTTTAAATAGTCTAAAGCAATTGGGGCGGTGCATGTTTTGGCACTGTAGCTCAGGGGTTAGAGCACTGTTCTAATATGTATGTGTTCAGTAACATAGATAGGGCAGGGCAAAAGGGGCAACTGCTCTGGCTGCAAAGTGTTGGGTTGCTATTGGCTATCCATCATCCTGATCCCTCCATAGTCCAATATTGGCTTTTAAATGTCAGTACTGCATTTGGAGTCAAACCTATCATTTCAAATTAGGTGGCAGCTTCACTTTGCAAAAATGTAAAGTATAAAATCAATGAGGAAATTAATACAGAAATCAACCACCAAACTGGAAATGTCTGGATGAAAATCACTACTCCAACAATTAAAAAAAATTCTGTTGAGAACTACTGAAAGCACATTGCTACTTTAATTACAAAATTTTATACTAACATACTATGTTATAACAACAATGTTACACTAACATACAGTCTAAGAAGGAATCAGTACTGCAAAACTAAACAAGGATATACAATTTGAGCCTCAAGAGCAGGATCAGTCTACCCAGGCATTCTACTTGTATGTGTTATTAGAGTGAAGCTATAACATTAGCAGTGTTTCTTAGTAGTTCTCAGCGTGCTAATAAAACTGACTGTTGTAGCCTTGTGTCCCCCCCACCCCCAGCTAGTGCAGTAATCCTAACTGTCCAATACACAGTATACATTTAATTCAGATCTCTGTGATTAAATTAAAGATCAAGCAGCCCTCTGAGTGCTGTCTGCCTTAGTTTGTATCACTTGAGGCCCACCTGTTTATTTGCATCTCTATACATTCCCCTTCATTGCTGATGTATCTCCCTACTCTAATCTGTGCATAAATTGTAGCAAGTCAATGTGAAGACACACTCCCAACCTTAATAAACTTTGCAGTCACTTCTCCCCTTCACTTTACAGGTAGAGGTTGAATTATTACTCACCCCCTCTGAGGCCTTCACTGATAGATTTCCACTGATTTGCTTCTCTGGTTTGGCTGGTTTCTTTGCATTCCACCTGGTTTACACCCCTTGTGCTATCCCCTTCCCCCAATACTAAGTCTATATTAGAATCCTGCTGAGCATGGAGCCATCTTTAAAGTACAAGTTTCCCACCAGGACACAAGTGCTCTTCAGCAAATGAAGTCTGCTTGCCGGTAAGCCATTAGACCTCAGAAATTTGTTAAAGTGTTTACACTTGTAAAGTAACACTTACTTTTTGCTGCCCATTACTCTTGTCTTGGTGGTCCCATTGCTATACTCCCCCCCCCGGTCAAAACCCTAGAAAAATGCATCCATACCCAGGTGCTAAAATATCTCCTAGACAGCAACATCCTGTCACCTACTCAACATGGTTTCAGATCTGCCCATAGTACCACTACAGCCCTCCTCTGCTTCACAGACACAGTACACCATCTCAAAAACGAAGGCCTGCAGGTGTCAACTCTTTTTTTGGATATGTCCAAAGCATTTGACACAGTCTCGCACCAAATCCTGCTAAACAAACTAAACCAATATCACCTATCAATTTCCACTCTTACCTGGTTCCAAAGCTACTTAACTTAGGGCCACTACTATTCACAATCTTCACAAATGACCTCCATACCTCCACACAGCATGCATCTATCATTCGGTATGCAGATGATACTACCTTAATCTGTGCTGCACAAAATATTCCCACCCTCCTGCAAACAACTCAACTAGCATTATTGACATTGAAAACTACCATACCAAAGCCCAACTTATCCTCAATCCAAAGAAAACTCAGTTTATGGTTATAACCAGTCCTAACAAAAACACTGATAACAGTCAATTCATTATTTACTCCACAAATGCTACTCCAATTGCTCCAGTGGCACAGGCTAAGCTATTGGGAATAACCATAGACTCCCACCTAAAATTTGATAGTCATCTTAACTTAACTATTAAAAAAGTACATGCCAAACTGGGGTCACTCTACCGTATCAAACCATTTCTTGCCAACAACACAAGATCAGCCATTGCTCGCTCCCAACTTCTATCCACCCTACACTATTCATCTCCCATTCTGACTAATCTCAACAAAACTGAACTAAGCAAAATGGAAGCCTGCTATAACAGAATTGCCCACTTTGCTGCAAATTGCTCATATAGAAATCATCACTGTACTGCTTTGAGACAGCTCCACTGGCTTGAACTGCCCAACCTCCTAACCTACAATCAGCTCTGCCTCTGTCATTTTGTCTATTACCTCCCCAATAAGTGTCCTGCCCTCAAAAATATAGTACAACATCACTCAGCCAAAAGGACTCTTAGGTCATCAAGCAAACTACTACTAGAAGTCACCAACAGCTACAATAGCTTTGGAGACAAATTATATAGTAGTTCAGTGGCTAAAAAATGGAATTCTCTCCCCACTAGCATACAAAACACATCGTCCAAAGCCTCATTTAAAAATCTCATTAGGTAACATCTCAAGCAGAGTTGGCAGTGCCATGACTGCTCCCCAGGCTAGTGAAAGCAGATAAGGTACACATAATAAACCTAGAGTACTTGATAATAGTTTTCACTCTTACTCACAAACACTGGCTAAATGTATGTACTGTACCTGTGTACTATGTATGTATTCTACCTGTGTTGCAAATTTCAGTTGTACACCACAAATCTATTAATTACCTTTATTTTTAAATTAATATTTTCTTGTTTGTTCTCGCCACTGTAACTGTTGATGTTCTGCATACCACTGAAAAACATGTCTATTGTAATTTGTGTGTATACTGATCATGTCTAAATATCTACATGTATCTGTAATTTTTCTATATGGAGCTTTTCTCCTCGGACCTCTGCTGAAAAAGGACCTTTTCGGCTCAGTCAGACACCCCCAGTTAACAAATGTAAAATAAATAAATAATAACAGCCAGCACTGAAGGTAAGATAATAGCTAGCATGCACACAGTTAGAACAGAGGTACTGCATGCTTGAGCTGATGGTAGCTCAGGTAGAAGTAAACGATCCCACAGCACCTATCAAAAAGAGTAGAGGAAGTTCCCTGATGCTATGGCCAAATTTGCTCTAGAAGTATAAATAACACCTCAGGTCTCCCCTGAAAAGAAGCCACTAGTCTAATAGGTCTAAGCCAGTCAACAAAGAATGAATGAATGAACAAATAAACAAACAAATAAATAAATAAATTAATTAATTAATTAAACAGCAAGCTAGGATTGACAAGTGTCCCAGTCTAAGGAGGGACAGGCCTGTAAGTGATGGAAGTGAGAAGACAAGGCTGGCTTTCTTATCCTGTGATGTAGAAGTTGGCAAAAGTCACTGCCCATATTGGAAGGCCTTACAATGTAATCAGATGGACAAGGGCTAAGGGGAAGAGCTGAGCACTCTCTGTGTGTGCGGAAGTACACAATGGCTTCAGATTAGGCATAACAGGGTGCTGGATCACAGTCAGCAGCAAAAAGGGGGAGATAGTTATATGCACTCAGAGTTTCTCCTAACCCACATGGGTGATAGCCACAGTTCCAAACTCTTACTTATCTCTGTTATCCAGTATACTCCAACAATGCCAGGTGAAGGAAGGAATGAATGGGCCAACAACAGACAGGAGTTAACGGATATGGAAATGGAAAATGGAACAAAAATTATTTTTAAAAAGTTATAAATCGGTAACCATTTGAAATGTTAGGACCTTCTAAGAACCTCTGAGCAAGTCTCAAAATAAGGAGACTGAAAGGCCAAAAACAATGAACTTACATAAACCAGGTTTGAAATGGCCATTTTCTGGAATATTCCCTTTATTCCAAGGTTTGGAGATCTCAGAGTTGGTATATATAAAGTCAGGAGGGGCTTACCCTCTACATCAGGGGGTGCAGGCGTGCTTGCCTCCATGCAAAAATGAAGTTTAAAGGAGAGAGCAATAGTCACGATTTACTCTTCTCCTGAGTTTTCAGCCTTTTTTTCGGTTTGCTGGCACTCGATATTATGAGTGCTGACATTTCAAAAGGGAGAGTTATAAATCTCAAAAGGAAAAATAAGCAAATGATAACAAATACATTTTATTTGATGTGAGTAATTCAGTACATTTTTTACCAAAAAATGTTTCATATGCCTGCCTTATGCAGCAACTATGTGTGCAACAAATATGTGTGCCCTGCCATTAACCAAGGATTTTAAATAAGCATTAAGCAACAAATTAATTATTTAGTAGACACTTTTAAATAATAAGTGCAGTTGTTGCTGCATTAAGTTTTTTTAATGAAGGCTGTGCTAAACAACTGCACCACATGTTCATTTGACTTTTAGAACTGTCAGCCTTCCTACACCTAAATATTGGCTATCCATTTTATCATCACTAGCTTGAGCATGGCAAAACTGTTGCCAGTTTCTTAGTGACACTGGAAGTGCAAATCATTTAAAAAGCTATACTTCAATGTAACCACTTCAGATCTGAAAAGCATAACTTGGCAACTGCCTTAATTTTGTTTTTCCTGTAATTTATGGTTTTCCTTTAAATGCAGAATTTTGATACAAAATCAACTCATCTGTAATTCTACATTTAACTTTTTTTACTCACCTTCAGCAGGTTCAGCCATTTGAAGTACAAAAATGTGATCGAGCTACAAAAAAGACAATAGTAGAAAAATAATTAATTTAACATATACTGCTGAATATTTTTTAAATGTTCAGCACTACTTGGAAATCAAAAGTGTTCCATCTATTAACTGTTTTTTGGTTATCTTTAGAGGCAGTTTAATAAACTAGTTAAGTCATAGTAGGCTCTTAATATGAAGTATGCACTGCTTAGGAAGATAAAATTCCAACTCAACAAATAAGCATTTGAGAAAAAAAAAATCATGAGGGCTGTGAAACAGAACAAAGCAACTTGTATATCTGACTTTAAAATACCAAAATGAACTTTTATAGGACACATTTACACTGCCCAATAACATATTATGTGTCTTTTACATTTAATATACTTAAATGCCAATTCATCTACCTAATTAAAAAAAATTAAATAAAATATGATCTTATTTTTTATACATTATTTGGTTATATTTATCCATCAAAAAAGTGTTTTGTATTATTTGTTTGCACATGTAAGAAGAATCAAACATGCCATCAATGAAATGCAGTGCATATAAGGTATGGAACAGTAGTTTTTTGCAAAGGGGAGTAACTCAAAGCAATTTAATAAGAAATTATCAGAGATCAGGTATAGCACTATAGGTTATATTGGGTGCTCAGAACGGCAGTGTAGTTTTGAAAAAGGTTGTGTGTAGAACCCTTTCATGTGAAAAAACAGAGCAAGAGAATTAGAGAAGGCATACCTGGGATAGCAAAAAGAGGGTTAATGTTATTGGGTGCTTCAGTACACTATGTGATTAGAAGTGAACACCCTATCTGCAGACATAGCAGGAAACATAATCAGTCTGAGTTTCTTAGAGACAGCATCTCATGGAGACTTAGTAGTTGAGAGAGTCAGACAGACAGACAGACAGCAAAAGAGACAGGTAGGGAGGCGTAGTGTTAGACCAAGTGTACTTACATGGGGAGGGACAAAGTATTTCAGATGTGGAATTAAATATCTATTTTGTGAACAAGTGGTCTTCAAACATTCTGATAAATCAAGTCAATTAAGTTACAGTGCTGACTTCCAGAAGGGTAGAGTTACAAAACGTGGGGAGTGTTTAAAAAAAAAAGCATCAGACTGATAAGAAGACAGCAAGGAAAAACAATGGTGTTGAGCAAAAGCTGTCATTACAGAAACAGCAAGCCTTTCCTTGAAGCAAATATGCAAATTAGACCAAGAAAACCACAGTAATGAAATACCCTCTTTCATGGTTCAATTTATCAGTTGTGAGGAAAGTTATAACCAAGAGTTGGAAGAATAAAGCTACATCCTCTTTCAAATAATCCACAAATATTGCAACCAGAGCTTGTCATGAAATTATCACCATTATACAACGACCTCCCATTAATATTCTAAAACGTGCACGCTGATTGGTCAGTGTGCACGTTGTCGCCAGGACTTTTTCCATTAGTATAACTCTTTTTTTTAAAGCAACGGAGAATGCAAGATCTCCGTTGCTTTTTACACACTGTCTTGCTATGTTAAACGAGCTTAACATAGCGAGACAGCTTTAAAAAAAGTAACGGAGATCTTCCTATCTCCATTGTTTTTTTTAAAGGTGTCTCGCTATGTTAAATGGGTTCAACATAGCGAGACAACTTTATAAAAAGCAAAGGAGATTCTCTGTTGCTTTTTTTAAAGCTGCCTCGCTATGTTAAACTCCTTTAACATAGCGAGACAGTTTGTAAACAGCAAACGGAGATCTTATTTTCTCCATTGCTTTTGCCCACAGCTCTGATGTACTGCGTAAGCATACGCGTGTGCAGTACATCAGAACTGCCGCAGAATACCAGACAGCTGCGGAAGAGCAGCAAGGAGGCATTATACAATGCCATTATTTAAGAAAAGTAATTATTTTTTTTCTTAAATAATGTCATTGTATAATAGCAATAAACCACTTCTGGGTGTGGGTAATGCTGGATTTACCCACGGTTGTCTTTGTTTGGCCACTCGGGCTTCGCCCTCATGACCAATCCACACCAACCATGGGTAAATTCAGCATTACCCACACCCAGGCATGGGGTATTGCTATATTAAATCACGATCAACTAGAATCACCTCCTACTATAATACGTGGACAAATTTCAAGGAACCACTTGGTTAACAAACATAGCTATACTCATATCAACTGTAATGTATAGGAATCTTTTGAGATTCTTCATTGCTAGTAGACAATCTTGTATATAGCTAATGTCCTTACATTCACTGCTTCAGTATTCTTAACTATATGGCATTCCCTGCTGCGGAAGCTTGACATCCGGCCAATCTTCCAAAGACTTGTGAATTTAAAAGGTATGCCGAATGTTATCATATGCACCCTGTATAACGTAAGGCATAAAGGTGACATTCAAGCTTACCAAAAACAGAACTGCTTTGCTGCCTGTCTAAACGTATCATTTACACCATCAGTCTGTTTACCTGCATCTATTTTCTGTCACTTGAATGCATTTTCATTCGCCTGGGACTTCCTACACCTGTTTGTTGTTTTTGCAAGATGTGTCCCATTGGGGATTTTGTTTTTTTTCTTGTTTTTTTTTTTTTTTATTCCTTGAGGTTAATGTCATCCAGGAAGGGTAAATGCTAGTGTGGGAGACATATTCCCCATAGGGATCACCACAATAAGTGCCTTTTTTGCTTAGACACTTTTCATCACCATACGTCTTGTTCTGTTTGTCAGGCATTTGTTCCAAAACCCCCTTCGCAGTAGACTTTCTTCCCTTTCCTTGTACCTTAAGAACCAGTGTCTTAGGCTATTTGCTAAAGATACTATGGAAGGAATCTGCTGCCCAAAGGGTCAACCATTTGAGAAGAAGAAGGTGAAAAAGGTACGACTGAAATCTTCCACTGTCCAGCCTCTGCCAGATGTTTCTTCTGAGGTTGTTACAAACCCAGAGAAATGCCTGGATGTGTTGTCAGATTTCTTTGCCACAACTGTGTTGGATGCCAGGGAGGATCTAGCTGGCAGCATGTCTGAAGAGGCTTTGCAGGCATCCATCTCACATGTTCAGAGGGAACCATGATTGATTTTTTTCTGAGGGGCCAAGGGGAGTTCCTCAGTTTTTAGATGGGTAAGAAGTTCTTGCTTCAATTCTCGACTGTCATCCTGAACTTTAGCCTTCTCAGTATGTTTTGCCTTAAAAAAGAAACAAAAAATTAAACATGTTTCTTCTGCTTCAAGGGATCCACAAAGTGAGTGGCAGCTTTTACTCAGGGGTTATTTTCTGCCTTAATGTCCTTAGCCTCCTCATGAGGTTTCACTTCTTGCTCCTCCTTGGTCCTCTTCTCCTCTTAAAAGGCCTAGAAACCAGGATTCTTCTGAGGATGAGTCGGATACTGCTGATGAATCCCTAACTTATTCTACTTAAATTCCTTCTCCTTTGGACTATGGGTTAGAGGAGGAGGACTCTATTAGTCTTGATGTTCCTTTGAAGGAAATTTCCTTTGGGGACACACTCTCTAGGATGATGGATATTTAAGTGGGATTGTACTCAGGTCTCTGATATCCATAAAGGTACTATGAGTTATTGCAGTTGGACTCTCCTAAACCTGTGGCTAATCCTCCTGTCTTGGCTACTTTACTGGATGCTTTCTCCAACATCTCTCAGACTCCTGATTCTCTCCCCCCTGCTCCTAAGAAGCATGATAGGTTTTATATTAGGTTCCTGAGCTTTGTTCTTTTTTATATAAATGTCTTGCTGCTGACCCTTCGGTAGTATCCATCACCTCTGATAAGCCGTCTCAATTGCTTCTTTCATCCTCCATTTATGGGCATTCCTCAGTTTCCTCAGGAACATCTTCACTTTTTACCAGCGATTCTTCAAGATTTCTTGTCTCAGGGTACTATTCAAGAGGTGCCTGTTTCCAAAAGGGGGAAAGGGTTCTACTCCCGACTGCTCCTAGTGCCCAGAAAAGAGGGCTCTCAGAGACCTATCCTACACCTCTCTCGGCTAAACACTTTTCTAAAAGTGCTTTCCTTTTGGATGTTGTCCCTTCAGACTCTGTTTCCTCTCTTGCTCCCTCAGGCCTATATGGAGTCTTTGAATCTCAAAGATGTTTATCTCCATCTTCCAATCTGTACTCTTTTCAGGAAGGTTTTTGCATTCCTCTGTTGTTTCCTGGCATTTTCAATTCTCTGCTTTGCCCTTTGGCCTTTCTACTGCCCCACGGGTGTTCACCAAATGCCTTGCTCCTTTGATTGCATTTTACAGACTTCAAGGAATCCAAATATTTCCCTACTTGAACAACCTGTTGATTCAGATGTCGCTCCAGAGACCCTTTTGCAAAATCTTCATTTTGCCGTATCCCTTCTTCAGAGCCTGGGGTTCAGTATAAATTTCAAAAAGTCTTCTCTGACTCCTTCTCAGGATCATGTTTTTCTGGGTTGCAGGATTCAGATGGTGCCAGTGCTTGCATTACTGCCCCCTCCAAAGGCCTTAACTCTCATTTCTTTCTTTCACATTGTTCTTCTTCTGGCTTCCATTACTGGCAGGGAGTTTCTGAGAGCTCTTGGTTTCATGGCAGCCACCATTCCAATGCTCCCTCTATTCAAACATCACATGAGAAAGTTTCAGTTGTTTCTGAAGTCAGTGTGGCTTCAACATGCTCATCCTCTAGAATTTGTAGTTCCTCTTCTTCCTTGCCTCAGACAGGAACTTCTCTAGTGGATTCAAAAGTTGTTTCTAAATCCAGAGATCTCTTTTTATTCCCCTTTTTATCCCCCTCTTCCCTCTCAGGAATTGTTCATAGACACCTCAGACATGGGATGGGGGCAACTTTTGGCTCCCTAAAGGTACAGGAGGTGTGGTTACCTTGTCAGCAGATAGAGCACATCAATGTCAAAGAGATGAGAGCTCTTCTGCTGGGTCTTCAGGGCTTTCAGTCTCTCTCTTCTCCATGGCCTTTCAAGGTATTCACAGACAATACCATGATGATGTGATATATCAACAGATGGAGGAACGAGATCTTCTCTTCTTTGCTGGTCGGTACTTCTGGTATGGGATCTTGCTGTCAGTTGTCAAGTGACTTTTCAGGCAGTTTATATCCCTTCCAGTCAGAACATTGTGGCAGACACTCTGAGCATGTCCTTAACTCAGTCCCACAAATGGATGCTTTACAGGGATGGGTTTCTGGACATCATTTACCAATGGAGTACTCCTTATGTGGATCTTTTTGCCTCCCCTATGAGCAGACAACTTCCTCTGTTTTGTGCCAGAGTCCCAGGTCCTCTGGTATGGAAGGTGGCCATGCTCTCATTCTCTTGGAAAAGGATGTTTCTTTATGCCTTCCTTCTCCTTCCTTTCATTCCAAAAGTACTGTTCAAAATTCAACAGGATACTCCCAAAATCTTGTTGGTGCTCCCTTTTGGCCATGACAGCACTGGTTCCCTCTTCTTCTGCATCTAGCTAGGGCCATTCACCACAAATTACCTCACAGGGTGGATCTAATCACACAAGACAAGGGGTCTCTTATCCATACCCACCTGTCCACCCTTCACCTGACACTGCGGGTGATAGGATTTTAATTCCTAACAGACACCTTCTTTTCTGAGGATGTGCTACAAGTCCTACAGGAGGACAAGAAACCTACATCTAGGAAAACCTACTTATCCAAATGGAAGAGGCTTCCTTTTTTGTGTCTCTCTCTTAACCTGGACCCACTTACTGCGGATGCTCCTTTGGTTCTCTCTTATTTGTGTGAGTTGCTCAATACTGGTTTGGCCTGTTCTTTTATTCAGGCCATCTATCAGCTATCTCTGCTTGTCTGCCATTCTCTCTTCCTTTAGCTGCTAGATTTGAAGTAAAACAATTTCGTAAAGGCAACCTTAATATTAGGCTTCCCAGGAAGCTTGTTCCTCCTCCCTGGGATCTTAATTTTGTTTTGGAGAAGTTGACTCAGGCTCCCTTTTGGCCTGCTGTTTCAGCTTCCTTGCAACACTGTTTCTGGAATACTGTTCTTTTGTTAGCAGTTACTTCTGCCAGATGGGTGTCTGAGTTGTAGGCCATTATGGTTTGTCCTGCTTTTTTATTTTTCATGACGACAGAGTGTCCTTGCACACTAACTCTTCTTTTATGCTGAAGGTGGTTAATGAGCTATCTCTTAATCAGTCTATTAATCTGCCTACTTTTTCCCCCTCTCCACAAACTGACACTGAAAGGGTGCTGCATAATTTGAGCATGCATAGGCAACTTAGAATTTATTTGGATATGACCAAGGCTATCAGAAAATCTGATCAGTTATTTGTTTCTTTTCATCCTAGATCTTTGGGGATTGCTGCATCCGAGAAGACTGTTTCTTCTTGGATTTCTAAGGTTATTTCCTTTAGTTACACTTTTCATGGCAAAAGCCTTCCTTTTTCAATTAAGGCTCATTCTACTAGAGCTGTGATTTCTTCTACTGCTTTTTTCAAAGGCTTAGATACTAACTCTGTTCTTGATGCAGCTACCTGCATCATCCCCCCAGTAAGGAAACCTCTGTAAAAACGTCTCCAAAGCCAACGTCATGCTACACAAGTCAGAAGTGACAAACTTCATGACAGCCATGCAGACAGGAACTAAAAGTTCAACTGCTGAATCCTACACTAAGGCACTGTATGAGCACATCCACTCGTGCATGAATTGTGCCATCCCAAATAGAACCAAGATGCTTTCCTCCAAAAAAAGGACGCCGATCTGGTGGTCCCCTGCCATATACAAAATTTACAACAAAAGAAATAAACTGTTGCAGAAAAGAGAAAAATCCCAGGATGCAAAAAAACTCCCTTACCAGCCTCAGTAAGAAGCTGAGATCTCTCATAAAATCCTCCAAAGCTAGTTACGAAAATAAAATTGCCAAATATTCCAAAGATAGCCACAAGGCATTCTATAGCTATGTGAAGAATCTAAATGGCAATGCTCAGATCTGCTCTGAGCTACAACAGAATGTCATTAAATATACTGATCCCAAGGATACTGCCAATATCCTGGCAGATCGATTCAGTGCCAACTTTACTCCCCCTCTCACTCCCTAAAGGGCCCATCTCAATACCAAAAGATTACCAAATTATGGTGATAACAGCCACACAGATAAAAAACACACTCTCCAAAGCTAAGAATACAGCATCAATGGGACCTGACGACATCCCAGGCTGTGTACTAGATGAACTACAAAATGAACTGGCACCTCACCTAAGTGTCATGTTTAATCATAGCCTCACTTCAGGTTTCGTGCCCACTGAGTGGTGCACAGCTGCAGTTATCCCACTCCACAAGGGGGGATCTACTTTGGATCCTGGGAGCTACCACCCCATCAGTCTGAAGAGCCTGATCTGCAAGGCCATGGAATGCATTATCATGGAACTTATAAACAAAGACATTGGCAACCTTCAAACAATGGATCTCACCCAGTTTGGGTTTGTCAAGGGCCGATCTATTCTACTGAACCTGATTGACTTCTTCAAATCAGTCTCCAGAGCTGTAAACGAGGGTAAGGCAGTCCACACAGCCTATCTGGACCTTGCCAAGGCCTTCGACACCATTCCTCACTCTGGAATCATAGATAAACTTACTAAGTTGGGCATTAATCCCTACATCACTCGATGGGTTGCCAACTGGCTTACTGACAGAACCCACACTGTAAAAGTAGCCGACTCCAAATCTACCTCCAGACAAGTGACAAGTGAAGTACCTCAGGGTTCAGTCCTGGGACCGCTCTTGTTTGGCATCTACTTCTCTGAAGTACAGGCCAACACTAAGGGACTCTGGCTAATAAAGTTCACATATGACTGGAAGCCATTATTGAATTCCCAAATGATGTGGATATTCTACAAAAGGCCTTACAGAAACAGATGCTTGGTGCCAAAGCCATGGGCTCAAGCTCAATGCCAAGAAATATGTAGTTATCCCCTTTGGGAAAAAACATTTACCCATGAATTACCACATAGGTGGCAGTACACTAAACACTGAAAGTGTGATAAGAGACTTAGGGACACAGGTGGACAGTGGTCTCACCTTCGATAACCACATCGCCACAACAGTCAGGAAATCCTTCTATGTGGTGCACCTCATCACTAAGGGCTTTTCATCCAGAAAAAAGGAGGTCATTGTCCCACTGTACTCATCCCTCATTGGACCCATTATAGAATACAACTCCCCATTTGGTATGTACATCTCAAGACAACTGCAACAACTGAAAAGGCTGCAGAAATACCTCACTAAAAGAATCACAGGCCTAAAGCAGATGCCCAATGCTGACTGTCTAAAAAGCTCCAGCTATACTCTGTTGTATATCGTCTACTCAGAGGCAATCTCTGCTTGACATACAAGGCCATGTCAAACCCAGAGCTGTTGGACATGCTACACTTAAAGAAACCCCAATCCCACAGAGCCACATGCTCCAGGGATCTAAACCTTGTCATCACAATAAACAAAACATGCTGGAGGAATAAGTTCCTGACCCAGAGACTCCCCAGACTCCGGAACAGACTGCCTATACATGTCAAGCAGAGCGCCTCTTTGGCCCTCTTCAAAAGGAACCTTGACGATTGGATGGGAGATGGGAAATTTACCCCAGGGATCATGTCAGTCACCTTGCTAGACAGGGGTCCAGGGAAATAAATATTGTAGGAAGAAATAGCCAGGGAATTTTTATGGCTAGGCTTGTATAGGCCCTAGGGCCTATAGCTTCGTACCAACTTATGAACCTATGAACCTGGACTTCTGTGCATACCTTTACCAAGCACTACAAGTTGGATTTTATCTTTAGAGCTAGGGCTGGTTTTGTTAGTTCCATTCTTCATGGTTTTTGAGCTTTGGCACTCTCTCATATAGTTAAGAATACTGCAGCAGTGAATTTAAGGAAATAGTTCAGTTGTGTAAAATCTTACCATAACTGTAGATGTTCTTGCCTTCATTGCTGCAGTATTTGCTCCTCCATCCCCCTAGTTGTTTTCTTTCCTGGATGTACATGTCAGCTCTTGGGGTCCTTGGACTGGTGTTCTTCCTGGGGCAATCAGTTCTGTTTTTGGTAAGCCTGAACGTCACCTTTATGCCCTACATTACGCAGGGTGCATATTGTGATGTTTGGCATACCTTTTAAATTCATAAGTCTTTGGAAGACTGGCCAGACATCAGACTACATGGCAGAGAATCCCATATAGTTAAGAATACTGTAACAGTGAAGGCAGGGACATCTACCATTACGGTAAGATTATACACAACTGTACTTTCTTGTTTATTTTTGTTCCTATTGGTCTTTTTTATGCTCACAAATTTCTAAATGCAATTATTGTCATGATCAATTTGTTTAGTTAAAATCTAATAAAAACTTTTTTCAGAAAAAAAAAGAAAAACAACCGCAGTGGCTCTCTAGAGAGGCTGAAACTTAAATGGTGCTATCGTAAAAGGCCGTGTAAATAAACATGGAGACAAGATAAGACAATGAACTGATTAGAAACAGAAAGATAATGAGAACACGTCTTGAATAGCTAAGTTCAAATAGCAGAAAAGCCAGTGGACTTGGTTCAGGAAAAGATCTAAAACTTTTAATAAGTACAGAACTGAGTGAAAAAATACAAAATGAGAGAGAGTAAAGATGTCATGGGCATTTTTACTTTATTATTGCACTGATGGCCTGCCTGAAAATATATACCTGTTGCTTGCTGGTTTGAAATCTTTCAATACAGCTGCTCAAAACTTAACAGCTCTACCCTGAATTCTTTTGCTAACAGGAGATTGATAATAAACAGAATGGTGATACATATAGTTGCATGTGCATTTATGATACTGTAAATCCATGGGAATCAGAAGCTAAAGAAATGTCTTTGCATTTGTCTATGTCACTTTATAGACACAGTGATAGAGGATGTCACTTTACTTCACTGTACTTTATGGACACAGTTATGCACAATGTCACTTTATGTACACAGTAATGTACCATGTCACTTTATGGACACACTGACAGAAGATGGTACTTTATGGACACAGTGATACACCATGACACTTCTTGGACACAGTGAAAGACAATGGTAGTTTATGGACACTGTGATGCAACATGTCACTTTATGGACACAATAGTAAAATATGTCACTTTATGGACAGAAGTAATGCACAATGTCATTTTATGGGCACAGTGATAGACAATGGCACTTTATGGACACAATGATACATGATGATACTTTATGGACACAGTGATAGATGACAGTACTTTATGGATGCAGTGATGCACCATGTCACTTTATGGAGACAATGATTGATGATATTTTATGCATGATGTCACTTTATGGACATAGTGAATGAGTATGTCATTTTATAGCCACAATGATGCACAATGTCACTTTATGGACACAGTGATAGATGATGCCCCTTTATGGACATAGTGTACCCCAATCATTGATTTTTTTTCAGTCACTCAAAAAGATGCTGCTTCTAACTGATGAAGTCTTCACAGCAGGGATGAACAGATAAATGAATGACTGTGCACCTAGGGTTAGAGTACCTTAATGGTTGCCCTGGGATAAAGTAAACACCTGATGAACAAACAGGGTCAAATATATCAACTATTAAGAACAATTAAAGTATCAACTCTAACATTAGCAGCTAGGAAAGTTAATGTGAATTTTATGAGTACAGTACAGTTTGTCAGGTAGCTACAGTCTACAAAGGTGAAGTTATCGTGGTCATGCACTAAGATACACCCTCTGCACCAACATCTGCTGCAAAAAACTCAGCTGGAATTAAAGTGGAGAACAAAAATACCATAAAAGTTCTCTGTGATTCCACTTAGCATGAATCTCCAAAATCAACCTCAAAACTGGAGGTGAAATGTACTGCAGCAGCAGCAGCGGCATAGCTTAAAAAGAGAGGGGACTTAAGAAACGCAATAGTGGTAAGGGGTGTATTTGGGAAAATACATGGTTTAAGCTTTACTGTTGCTATTTTTCAAACATCTTTGCTAAGACCCCTGTTTTCATGTGCTATTGCCATGCTTCTTTTTCACATTCTTTACATATTTTTCATGGTGCTGTGGCCCATCCCTTAATTCATTATTCCTCCCTCGTTTGATGTTTCTTTGGTTCAAACCCAGAATAGCTGATCACCTGGCCTTTCACAACAGAGAACTGTTTCCAAATGCCTTGCAAACAACAAGGAACATGACAACTGTAATGCCATCATTCAGATATGCGATGTGCATTTATTTATTTATTTACTTATTTATTTATTCTGTTTTTTAACAAGGTGAGAGAACTCACCAAAAAGAACTTTTACAGCCATAACTCAGCAATGAAGTAAGAGAAATGTGTGTAATTCATAAACCTAACAGAAAAAAACCTCCCACAGGATTAACTGAGATGTGCAAGCCAGCAGAAAAAAAACAGACCTAATAAAAGAGCCAGACTACTGATGCATAATATTAAATAAATCAATAAATACTAGCTATGGTTCAGACAAAGCTCCTTTAATTTCTCAGGGTTTCATCCTGAGCTGCAGGATATTTTTAGGTCAAATACAGTTGTTTTATTTTATATTTTTTCAAACTCTGATTAAAGCTGCTCAGAGAAAACAACTAACATCTCATTGCTGTACTTGAATGACTTCTTCGGGTGATGCATAACCAAGTCTGAATAAACCATTTTAAAGAACATTCATGTGCTCTGCTGAGACTGCATTGATACATACTTTTCTGAACTAAACTAAAAGCCATATAAACATAACCTACTAAATAAACTTAGCACTTCTTAATTCCCACAGGTGCATTGCTTTTCACCACCGTGGAAAGACATTTTAAGGAAGACCAACATTCTAAAGCTGGCCTGAGACTGGAGAGTAATAAAGTGAGCATTTAGAAGAGCTCCTTGGGATGTCCCATAGGAGACTGAATATAGCACTCCATGAAAAAATAGCACCTCTCTACTACACTGAAACTGCATTGATTTTATTGTTTTATACAGGGGACATTCCAATTTCTCTACACAGAGTGGAATAGACCAATTCCCGACCATCCACCCAGTCGGGAATTCTTTTAATAGAGCTTGACTTTCTAAACCAATCCTCCTTTAGAGTTTTGCCAAACTTGTTAGACTAAAATAGTTTTTTCCACCCTGTACAGGAGGGGACCACTCTCACATTTCTGGGACACTGCTTTTGCTCTTTTCAATCAAAGATAAATCCATAAATAATCCGAGGCAAAGGTCCTGAATTCGAAAAACTTTAATTGTTGTCATTTTTTCACTTCAAAAGTTGACATGAACTAATATGCATTTTCAAAAGTAAAGAATCTGCAACTGTGCTGATCATTTGTTGTCTGGAAATCTCCAGCTTTCCCCAAAAATCGCCAATTTTAGATGGGAACAGGCAATCTTTTTGCCAGAATCAGCAATGTCACTGAAAAAATCAGGTACAGTTGAGAGGTAAGCCAGACTGGCAATGTCTTATGATGCAGTTTCCTCTATCTTTTTGAGGAAATATAGGAGAGGAAAGGGTAAGAAAGTAAGACAAACTTCAGACGGAAAACATAAAAAAGTTAGCATATGATGAAGACAGGAAAAAAGTTAAATTTCGTTATTTCAGCTGTCATTTTTTAGTGGCCATATTTACTGTGTCTATAAACAAGTTTCTAATGAGACTACATTTAATTAACAAAAATATATAATGAAGACAGTATGGGAATAAGATTAAAGTACTGAAGAGCAAAAACAGATGCATACCTGTATGCCCGAATTTCATAAATCTCTCCATACCTATAGTAAATCCTGAAACAAGTCATTTAAAGAGCTGGCAATTCAAGTCTTCTAAATACCATTAAATTGGTGTATTTGTCTCTTTATATATCATTTGCAGTTACTACCCTCCTAAAATAAACAAGACTAGCATTGTATATAAAGTCCATTTGACAGAAGTCTTACACATTCTCACTCTGTAGACCTCCATGGTGTTCTGTACCTCTTAAATACACCAACTAGTGAGTAGAATGCCATAAATGCCAGATAATACAGCTGCAACATTTCTGCAGCCTTCACTGAGAAATCACTCCTGACAGGTCTATGATCCTTACCCAATCTTTCTCTGTTTTCATAGTTAGATTTCCTTTAGTTTCTGCTTTCCAAGCATTCTGTGCATCAAAATAAATAAATAAATCAAGACGTACCTCTGCCAGATATTCAAGGCCTGGTGGCACATCAGTTGCAGCTGGCTGTAACTGCAGATCTGCTTCCAGTGGCTGCTGTCCTTCTTGATTTTTAGTAGTAAACCCCTCAGAAAGGGGAGGGGGGCATTGTGGTATAGTTGTAACTGTTGGGAGGGGTGAAGCATGGGCACTGTAACCAACCTGAGGTGGTGGATTATTTGTATCTACAGGCATATGATCAGGAGGTGGGGAAGGGTAGCCAGGTTGTGCTACACCATTTGGTGCTGAAGGATAATCACCCTGCTGGAGAGTTGGGTTCTCGGTTTGTGGGCCACGATAACCTAAATTTTAACAAAAAAAAAAAATTAATCTGAGGTACCATAGAATTAATTATTCTTTCAGCAATGATACACATTTACTAATTTAGTGACAAACCAAAAAAAAACATCACAAATCACATGCAACATCAACCAAAATGAAAAAAAAAATGTGAGGATGCAACCAGTGTGCTCTAGACACATTGTGATTTATTAAGCAGTTTTGCCTATTGCAAGTGAGATAGAGTTTTCAGAATGAATATAAATCAGGATACACTCATACTTTTAATACCGGGTAATCATGTGATCAAGATCACATGCATCTTAGTGCTTTGAAGCACATTAAAATTGATAATTTGAAAGAGTAAAATTAAAAAAAAAATTGCAACATATTTAAAATAGTTAAAGATTCTTCATAATCATGAAAATAGAAAAAATATGTAAAAAAAAAAGTATGTTACAGTTTAGTGACAAGTAATGGCAGTCCTTAATCTTAAAATACTGTTAATAAACACGCAATTTATTCCAACCAGTGCAGTGGCACTGAATTTAATTTAGTAAAATAATTCAATAAATTCAAGCAAATATTTCCAATTGCTTTCCTTCTGAGGCAGAGACAATTTTTCAATAATACAAAATCTAAATCTAGTGAAACCATCAAAAATAACAGAATGTGTCTGCAAACACTTTGCAATATCATTGAGCCTTGTACTGTATAAGTGTCGATTATAGGTTCATAGGTGTATACTAGGCTAGCAACCACAGGTTCTTTAAGCCTAGCCATGTATCCCAAATAAATATATCTCCTAAGTTCTCATTCGGTCCTACCAACATAGAGTACATGACATGAATCACAAGTACCACATATACCAGCCCTTTTATGTCACACTTAAAATTGCTCCTACAAAGAATTTTGTAATATACAGACATTTCTATCCCTGTACCCTCTAAAGCAAAAAGGGCACTCACCCCAGACAGCATACTTACTCACCTTAATGGTTTCATTTTGTTGTTTTTCATGAAGGGAGTGTTCTCTAACATATTTTGATGTTTCTTCCTCTTTTAAATGCAAAATGGATGTCAGACCTCAATCTATTTACCAAGCGTGGATTAGAACCTACTACCATTTCCCAGTTCTTTAAAAAGATCTTTTTGATCTTGGGAGCATGGTAAGAAAAAGTTAGAATCATAAATGTCATAAAAATAAGAATCCAGGTTAACAATGGTTGAACAACGGGTAGTCAAAGGACCATTTAAAGCAGTACCACCCCTCAATAGATTAAGGTTAAGCTTCCCTGTCTCTTTGTAAGAACCACGGTCTTAACATCTTTCAGCAAAGTTTGGGGGTACCATAAATTAAGAACATATCAACCAAGATGCTCAATTTTTTAGTGGTCTCTGGAGGTTATATGAGACATCCTCACCATTTGTCCCTTAACCAAACCCACCTTCTGATTAAAAGGATGGCAAGTACAAAAATCCAAATTGGAGTCAGAATAGGAATTTGCAGTAAATAGCAGACTCAAAACAATTATAAAACATTTTTGTAAATAGTGACTTCCAAAAAATTAATGAAATCAACTGAACAGTTATATGTAAAGTGTAAAAAGTCAGTAGTAGAACGGAGATATTCCAAAAAGTTAGCTAGTATAATTTATAGTAATAAAAATAATAAAATAATGTAATAATGTTATCTGATTTTTATAAGGTATCAGTTCAATACTATGAATAAGAACAAAAATCATTTTTATTTTTTTATTCCAAAAATAATAATTATGGACATACAGACAATGACAACAGGGTTAATTTTAAAATTTGCAGAAAAATAACAAGTTCACTTTTCCTGGAAAATATTTATTTGGAAACTCCTACATTGGGCGTTTTATAAACAGAGAAAATAACTAAAAAAAAAACATAGAAACACATGTCGGAGATACAGTTTGGAGTACAAAGCTTATTAGAACAATATTTTTGAATGTATTATGCCTTCTGAATTTTTAGAAAGTTTTCCATCATTTTGTTATGCTCTTTGGACAGATCAATCTGTTCTTACTCAATTGTTAGTATTATATAATATTTTACACATTCTATTTAATTTTGCAATTCATTATCATTTAAATGATGCAACTATTACATGGTTTTAGCAGCAAAGATTTAGTACTTTGGCTGTTTTGTAAGGGTCAGTTGTCTTGATGCGTATTTAAAAGGTTTAAGTGTATCACCTGTCTTGATGTTTTGAGAAAGTCTTGAGATTTTGGTGAATTAAATCACTTAATCTAATAAACAGTTGTTATCCTGCAAAAACCTATAGCATTGTTTTCTTGGGTCTTAATAGTTTTTAAGTTATTCATTGTTCCCATTCTGTTTTGTGTTTGTTTATCAATTACCAAGAATATGTTTTTCGGTTCAAATCATTGGAATAATTTCCCAGGTGACCTCATGTTGCTGCTTCAACAGCACAGCTGTTATGTGCGTAAAACACTAGAATAAGTGAATTCATGTGTGCAGTCCTGTACTTTTAGAGGTGAAATTTCAGTGTCTAACTTGTACAGTCACAATTTTTAATGGCATTCTTATAGCAATATATTTGCCAAAGTAGATAAAATGTGCAAAAAAAATAATTAAAGAATGTGTTCTAAGAGATTTAGAAGGGGCATAGTAATATACAAAGAAAATTGCACATAAGGGCGTGTGTGACAACCAGCAGCCATCTGGGTCAATATCAACTACTTTTTGCACAAATAAGTCATCTGTTTTGAATGACAATGCTAACTTTTTTTAATCCTTTACCAAGAAGTTTGGAACAAACAACTAAAAGACAAAACATACCTCAGCCAAACTCAAATTACAATTTTGTGGATTTCTACCAAGTTTCATTTTCAGCAATGATACATTTTGGGTGACCAATTAGGTGTTGTGAACGAATGTGTGTCTGACAGAAAGTGGTTTTATTAATGAAGAAGGCACATACTGACCTGAAGGTACTGTTAAAATTGTTGCTGATGGTGATTTTAAGATTTACAGTTTAGCCATCTTGACATTACCTCTACACATTTAAGTATGTTTAAAAGGGGTTTTCCTTTTGTCCCTTCTTACTGAGCTGATATTTTGCAGATCCTTACTAACCTTAAAATGTTTACATGTAAATTGAATCACAGTCTGCTTTTTGAAACGAATGTACAGGCAAATCTAGTGATACAGAATGTTTTAGGTGGTTCAGTTTATTAAATCCTCCTTTAAACCCTTAACTATAACTCTGTGAACAAGATATTAGAAAGCAGTCTTTTTCTATAAGGTCCATTTTCACAATTTCCATGTACCACAATGAACATTATTTTTTCACATATTTAGAAGCAGATCTTTGAGACTCATGAAGCCAGACAAAGGGGAGAACTAGTCACTCTGAATTTTATAGATTATGCTTCTAAAATGTGTATAAGTTCAATAGATCATTCTTATAAACTGTGTTTATTAGCAGTTGATGTCAATTACCATGTAAAAGGGACTAGAAATTATTCATATTGCATATGCCAATATCAATCTCATTTTGAAGGATTTAGTTTTGCAAGGCATTATTTCTAAAGTTTTGCTTGAATTTTTATTTGTGATGGTTCCCATACTGCCTACAATTTTTAACATTGCTAAAATTAATATAAACAAACATAATCCTCACTTCTGTCCCTAAGTGTCTGCAAATGGTTCCATCATTGAGTCCTTGGTCATTTTTGTTACTCAGAAATTAAAGAATCTTTTCCTTGATCACAACCATATATTAGAGACTCTCCACACTTGCTAGAGTGTATTTCCCAGGTAAAGTATACTGAAGATGTTTATTTGACACAGTTGACATTAAAGATTTCTAGACTGTTATACCCCACTCTCTGGGCATGGATTGGTTTACTGAAATGGCTATTCAATATGATGATTTAAATAATGTACATATTAGACTAATAGAGGTACTTATGCAAATAACATTAAATGACAACTTTTTATGTTTTTATAGTAAATATTTCTACCAATAGACAGGAGTAGTTATGAGAACAGTTTCTGCTCCCACTCATGCTAATTTATTGCAGCTTTTCTGGGGAAATAACACTATATATTTATAATCCAGTATGTGTTCAATTTACAGATATACATGTGGTGCTAAGATAATAGTTTTATTCTGAAGACTGGTGCCCAAAAGGAACTGAAAGATTTTTTTTAACTGAAGAATTTTTTAAAAAATTGTTCTTCTTATATCTGACAATGTTATACATTATGTTGGATGCTAATATTAAGAAAACCAGATCAATTAAATATTTCAGTCTTCTCTTTACAAAATAGCTGACCCCAAGTTCATGGCATAGGTTCATACTAGGCTAACTGCCCTTGCAAGCCATTTTAAGTCTAGCCAGTTATCCCTTGTGATACTCAAACTCTGCACCTTATGTTTGTAAGGCAAATACCTTAACCATTAGGCCACCTCCCAACTGTCCCATAAATCAATAAGTTAAAAATAGTTTATTACAAAGGGATTACCCATCTTTTTGTTTGAACAAGTAATTAATAACAGTGTTGAATAAAGACAAGATAAGTAGCAACCTATGTTGTTTCTAACTTGTCTTTCATTAATTTAACCTTTGTTAAACAATTCAACATAGACTTAGATTTATTATACATTTTCAATAGATTAGATTTATTATATATCTTTTTCAATAGATGCAAGTAATACTAAATTTAAGTTAGAGACCTATTGGGATCTGTTTTCACCTCTGAATTAATTACTAAATTAGGCTGTTAGCCAAAAAAAAAAACTTTAGAAGAAATAGTAATATTAAAGGTACTATAGAACATAATAAAGGAGTGAGAAGTAACAATCAGAATAGAATATCTAGATGTAAACACTGTAAACTGCATATTTATGATATTACAAATGTCAGTGTCAAAAGTTATTCTAAGACTATTTCATACAATATCCGTTTTTACTATGGACAGTGCAGTGGTGCAGCATTAGCGTTGTCACCTCCCAGCAAGAGGTGTACCAGTTTGATTCTCGGCTGGGGTGCCGTCTGTGTGGAGTCTGCATGTGCTCCCTGTGTTTGTGTGAGTTTCCTCTGGGTGCTCCAGTTTCCTCCCACATTACAAAGACATGCATCTGGAACACTTTTCCCCGGGGCTCTGCTGAAAATTGGCTTCATTCCAATTCAGACTTTCCCAATTAACAAATGTTAAAATAAAAATAAAAATAAAAAAATTGTAACAGCAAAGGAGTTGTTTATTTAGCCAAGTGTCTTACATATGATTCTTTTTATGTTGGTAAAACTGAAAGATCAGTCTGGATTAGGATATGAACATTGTAATGATATAAAGAACAAAGACATGAACAGTGCTCTGTTTAAACACTGTATTAATTATTATAATTTAAAATTTTTTTTTTACAAAAATACCATTAATATGAGAAGAGGTGTTGGAAGAATTAACTTGAGTTATTGAATAATTTTGGCAATTTTGCCTTAAAGCCATCAATTTGCTGGGTTTAAATGACCATGCATCTTTAAATCACATGTTAAGGTGGAGTATACAAAAGTGCATCACCTAATAAAGTTGTTATCCTACAGAGGGTTATAGTATTTTTTCTTAGTTCTTAGAATTCTTTTATGCTATTCATGGTTTCCTGTTCTGCTTTGTGTTTGGTTATCATTTACGACACAACGTATTCATCATCTGCTATGTTTCATGGAATGTTTACAACAAAGTTATTACTATAAGTTTCATACTGAGCTTCCAATGTATCACTATGAACCCTATTTTGAGCACCTGTTGTGAGACCATAACCCTTTATGTTCACTACCCACCTGCAGATGATAGAAATCCTGTACCCCTTATGACAGTTAGACCCCTATCATGAGAAAATAATGTTTTACTGTATCTTCCATGTGAGATCTGTTATCCACATTTAAGGGTAGGGTCGAGAGACGTTCATAGTTGGGGATTTTTAAGTATTCATAGTGAGGAAATCCTATCAATGGCAGAATATATATGCAACATCATACACATCACTGTGCCAAGTCACATACCTTCTCTAGACCCCTTACCAAAAACGACACATAAAATACATATAAAAATATATATATAAAAAACACATATATTACTAATCACTATAAAACATATATAAACAATAATAATACATAATATATAACATGATAATACAAGGGCACTAAAAACTATAGTCAAAGGGGACTACCACGTAGCCTCTGAGCTTTGAGAGCAGTTTTCAAAGGAACATACTCATTCAATCCACACTCTCTAGTAGCACCCAGTCTTAAAATCCAATGTAATTCCTCCAACACAGTGTAATATAATATATATATATATATATATATATATATATATATATATATATATATATAAAGAGAGAGTCTACTTCAGACCATCGAAATACCACATCATCGAATCTTTAAACATTCAGCCGAAAAGAACAAAATCTGATAACATTGTAGGCTGACATTATCTAAACTGAAAACATCAAACCAAGTACACAAAACTTATTAAGGATGATCGCCCTGTAGTTAGAATGCCTTCACCATTTAAAAACATCATCTAATAAAAAAAAAAATACCTGTTTAATAAGTTATGCAGGGGGGGCAAGCCTCCCTGCACCCTTCATACCCCCTGTAAATTATATATACCAAGTCAGAGACTGCACTACAGTGGGGTAAAGGTAAATTTCCCGATCCCCACTGTACTACATTCTCCCTTGCAAATGTTGAAAAGCAATTTTTTTTATGTTTAATACTCATTAAATGCAGAAGCTGCTCTTATGACTGCAGAGCAATCTCCATTCCATACTTCTGTGTACTACCTGACATGAGCAGTACCTGGTTTGATTTTTCAAGTTTCAACAATGTCAGCCTTTGATGTTATCAGCTTTTGTTCTTTACAGCTCAATGTTTAAGATTCGATGATGTGATATTTTGATGGTCTAAAGTAGACCAATGTGTATATGTATATATATATATATATATATATATATATATATATATATATATATATATATATATATATATATGGGTTACCCTCAGATTATCGAACATTCAAATGATCGACACTGATATGAGGAAGACCATATCATCGAACATTTAAATGTTCGACAATCTGAGGGTTTAAAATTGGGGATAGATACTAGACAAATGAGGTTATCTAGTGATCCCCGTGTATTCCAGTCACCCCCATTACCTAAATATACCATCTCCGAGATCGCACTATATTCTGGTAAGGGGAAATAATGGAATACGGACCTCCATACAGCGCAGAACAGGAATACTTCTTGTTACTGCAATGTAGTCCGTTTTCGGAGTTGGAATATTTAAGTAGGGGATTATGGGGGGCACAGCCCTCCACATGGGGGGTGCAGGGAGGCTTGCCCCCCCTGCTATAAACAGTTTACTTTTTTTGGATTAGGTTTTTTTATTTACTTTTACATTGTCGAACATTTCAATGTTCGATAATATGGTCTCGATCATATCAGTGTCAAACATTTGAATGTTCGATGATGTAAAGGTAACCCATATATATATATATATATATATATATATATATATATATATATATATGTATATATATATATATATATATATATATATATATATATATATTGGTTTACTATTAAAATGTCTAGGTGACTTACCTTGACTGTGAAAAGGTCGAACATGGAGGTGCAGAGAGGCAATTCCTGTTGATTACTCTCTCTCTCTCTCTCTCTCTCTATATATATATATATATATATATATATATATATATATATATATACATACATATATCACAAAAAAGGTGGTCTCTGTGCCAAACCACAAACAAATAAATAAACAAAGGCACAGCTGTTCCAGCTATAACGTAGGAATACTTTAATTCACGAACCACAGAAGGTATACTTCACACAAAATAATGCTGCTACAGTTGTCCTATACGTTTTCGTTAGCTAACTTCATCAGAATGAAGTAACCACATAAATTCCTCCCTATATATACGTATGTGATTTAATTTAATCCAACCCATTAAATACACTTAATTGAATATATAATGTCGAACAGCATAAATATGAAAGAGAGGCTTCTACTGTAAAATTTCAACTGTTGCTAAAATCACAACCAATAAATAATACATATAATATGATTAGTACAAGTAAAACATATAAATAAGTTATATAAATAACATATACAAATGTTAGAAAATATATAACTTAAAAAAGATACAAACTTTTTTTAAAAAAGCTCCTGAGTGCTATAATGGATGAGAATTTTGTGCAATAGCACCATCTTGTTGTGATAATTGATACAATTAATACAAAAGGTACAGTTAGTTTTTAGAATAGGGATAAATAGTTATTATTTTAATAGTGGATGTTGTTATTCAACGTTCAGCATAAAATGAATCAAAAATGCTTATAAAAATGTATATATATGTAAAAATATATATATTGTATTATAATTTTGCAGATCTTAATTTCAAAACAGGTTTTAGGGAAACCATTTCATTCAGGCCAGGGGGGCTAATGGCATCTAATATTATTTGTCAGTATAATTATTTGCATTCTAAACAAGCTTCCCATGCTCCTCCCCTAGGATCTACAGGAACTACTTCTATAACAAAGAACTGAAATTTCACCTGATCACATACTAGTGTGTGTTTGTATAAGGCATTATTAACATTTCCTTTCCTCATGTCATAATTATGTTCATATATCCTTTGCTTTAATTTTCTCTCAGTTTTACCAATGTAGAAGGAATCACATGCTTCACATACTGCAGTATATATTAACCCACTAGTGTTGCAATTTGCAAAGCCCTTAGTTATAATAAGTCTACCTCTACTTTTTAAAAAATGTTTATTACTTTCCTTCACATTACAGCAATAGGGACAGCTTCCACACTTACTTGCCCCTTTCTTGTGGGATTTATGTGGCTCCTTCTATAATTTTCTTAATGTTACGACATTTTCTATATGTTAATCTAAGAGGTTGTTCAAACTTCAGCTTCAAATCCATTAGACTGGCAAATTTATTCCATTCCTTGTTAATAATGTTTCTAACCAAATAAAACTCATGGATTTAATTTTAAAGAACAATTTTATATATTTTCAGGGAGAGTACTATAGGCAATTAAAAGGGGTGGCAATGGGTACACACTGTGCACCCACATATGCCAACATTATTTTATTATATTGGGAGAACAAGTTTGTTTTCAATTCAGAGTTCCAACAGTGTTGGAATTACTATGGACATTTTTTGGATGATATATGTCTTTTCTGGAATAGTACAATGGAAACATTTTCAGAATTTTATGAATTAATTTTAAGTACGACAGAATTTTTAAAGTTTACTTATAATGTTGATTTCAGTGAGCTTTGTTTTTTAGATGTTAACATTCAGAGAACCACCACAGGTTTTAAATCTAAAATTTATAGGAAAGGAACCTTTTCTAACACATACTTACACTACACTAGCTCTCACCCGCCACACCAAAAGAAGGCAATTGTTAATGGACAGTTGGTGAGAGCAAGTAGAATGACCTCGGATGAGCATGATTTTAAACAAGAATGTGAATATATTGTTAACATGTTTAAGGAAAGGGGCTACCCAGGTGATTTTTTACAAAACATTATTGAAGAGGTGGTTAAGGC